>NC_046665.1:112593123-112593940 GCF_010883055.1 Belonocnema kinseyi | reverse complement strand
AATATCTAGTGTGGACATTTAAAAACAGAAAGAAATCTCTTTACATTCTAAGTTTCCTTAAATTATGTCGCTCGTGATTTTTAATGATAAGAAATTATCATCTGATATTTTTATAGATTTTATAAACAAATTCAATAAACAAATTCAATAAACAAATGCCCATTGTGGACATTTAAAGGCCGAAAGAAATCGCCTTTTCTCTTAATATTCCTCAAATTATGTCGTTAGTGATTTTTAGCGATGGAAAATTATCATCTGATATTTTTTATTAATTTTATAAACAAATTATATAAACAAATATCCAGTGTGTACATTTAAAAACAGAAAGAAATCGCTTTACATTCTAAATTTTCTCAAATTATGTCGCTAGTGATGTTTAATGATAAGAAATTATCATCTATTATTTTTTATAGATTTTATAAACAAATGAAATAAACAAATGCCCAGTGTGGACATTTAAAGGCCGAAAGAAATCGCCTTTCATCTTAAATTTTCTCAAATTATGTCGCTAGTGATGTTTAGCGATGGAAAATTAACATCTGATATTTTTTATTAATTTTACAAACTAATTATATAAACAAATATCCAGTGTGGACATTTAAAAACAGAAAGAAATCGCTTCACATTCTTAATTTCCTCAAATTATGTCGCTACTGATGTTTAATGATGGGAAATTATCATCCGATATTTTTTATAGATTTTATAAACAAATTATATAAACAAATGCCCAGTTTGGACATTTGAAAGCCGAAAGATATCGCCTTTTATCTTAAATTTCTTCAAATTATGTCGCTATTGATGTTTAATGATAAGAAAT
>NC_046665.1:112592793-112593113 GCF_010883055.1 Belonocnema kinseyi | reverse complement strand
TATTTTTTATTAATTTGACAAACAAATTATATAAACAAATATCCAGTATAGACATTTAAGGACAGAAAGAAATCGCTTTTCCTCCTAAATTTTCTGAAACTATGTCGCTAGTGATGTTTAGCGATGGAAAATTAACATCTGATATTTTTTATTAATTTTACAAACAAATTATATAAACAAAAATCCAGTGTGGAAATTTGAAAACAGAAAGAAATCGCTTTACATTTTAAATTTCCTCAAATTATGTCGCTTGTGATGTTTAAGGATAAGAAATTAACCTATGTGTTTTATTAATTTTGTAAACAAATTATATAAATAAA
>NC_046665.1:112584472-112592693 GCF_010883055.1 Belonocnema kinseyi | reverse complement strand
TTACATTTTAAATTTCCTCAAATTATGTCGCTTGTGATGTTTAAGGATAAGAAATTAACCTATGTGTTTTATTAATTTTGTAAACAAATTATATAAATAAATGCCTAGTGTGGACATTTAAAGGCCGAAATAAATCGCCTTTTCTCTTAAATTTTCTCAAATTATGTCGCTAGTGATGTTTAGCGGTGAAAAACAAACAAATTATATAAACAAATATCCAGTGTAGACATTTAAAGACAGAAAGAAATCGCTTTTCCTCCTAAATTTCCTCAAAATATGTCGCAAGTGATGTTAAGTGACAGAAACTTATGATCCTGTATGTTTTATTAATCTTATAAACAAATTATATAAACAAATGCGCAGTGTGGACATTTAAAGGCCGAAAGAAATCACCTTTTCTCTTAAATTTCCTCAAATTATGTCGCTAGTGATGTTGAGCAATGGAAAATTATCATCTGATATGTTTTATTAACTTTAAAAACAAATTATATGAACAAATATCCAGTGTGGACATTTAAAAACAGAAAGAAATCGCTTTACATCCTAAATTTTCTCAAATTATGTCGCTAGTGATGTTTGATGATAGGAAATTATCATCTATTATTTTTTATAGATTTTATAAACAAATTAAATAAACAAATGCCCAGTGTGGACATTTAAAGGCCGAAGGAAATCGCCTTTTATCCTAAATTTCTTCAAATTATGTCGCTATTGATGTTTAATGATAAGAAATTATCATCTGATATTTTTTATTAATTTGACAAACAAATTATATAAACAAATATCCAGTGTAGACATTTAAAGACAGAAAGAAATCGCTTTTCCTCCTAAATTTTCTGAAACTATGTCGCCAGTGATGTTTAGTGACAGAAAATTATCATCCTATATTTTTTATTAATTCTATAAATAAATGCCCAGTGTGGACATTTAAAGGCCGAAAAAAATCGCCTTTTTTCTCAAATTTCGTCAAACTATGTCGCTAGTGATGTTTAGCGATGAAAAATTATCATCTGATATTTTTTATTAATTTTACAAACAAATTATATAAGCAAATATCCAATGTGGACATTTAAAGACAGAAAGAAATGGCTTTTCCTCCTAAATTTCCTCAAACTAGGTCGCCAGTAATGTGTAATGATGGGAAATCTTAAACCGATATTTTTGATGAATTTTATAAACAAATTATATAAACAAATGCCCAGTGTGGACATCTAAAGGCCAAAAGAAATCGCCCTTTCTCTTCAATTTTCTTAAATTATGTTGTTAGTGATGCCTAACGATGGAAAATTATCATCCAATATTTTTTATTAATTTCATAAAAAAATGCGCAGTAAAAACATTTAAAGGCAGAAAGAAATCTTTTTTCCTAATTTTCCTTAAATGGTGTCGCCAGTGATGTTTAATTATGGGGAATTATCATCAGATATTTTTTATTAATTTTATAAACAAATTATATAATGTAATATATAACATGGTAATTTAGAGGTCGAAAAAGATTCTTTTTTTTTCCTAATTTTCTTCATTTTATGTCGTGATGGAGATACAAAAAATTGAAAAAAAAATTAAATAACAAAATTTAATGAATAAACATCATTGGCGACATAAATTGAGGAAAATTGAGAGAAAAACGATTTCTTCCTGCCTTTAAATTTCAACAGTGGGAATTTGTTTATAAAATTAATAAAAAATATCGGATAACAAATTTAATGATCGAGTATTATTTTTTCAACGAAAGCAGTTAATTTTAGCGCAAAAATTTACTTCACGAACGATGAATCTATTTTGTAGAGTATTTGATAAGTTAATTTGTTAATAATAATTAAGTTAACAATGTCATAATTTTTTTGCTTTCAACTACCCGTGCATAAAGTGTGACAACACGGATCATAGAAAAGTCTTTTCCCAATGTTAAACGAAAAAAAATAAAAGCTCTCCGTTTTCTTCATTCTTTGCATTAACATCAAAAGTCTAAACAAAACAAAATTCGAAAATCAAGCCACATGAGGCTCTTTAAAATTTAATGCTGAATTTTTAAATTAAAACAAAATAACGAGTTACTCAAATAAGCCGAGAGAGATAAGTTTTTAATATAGATGACTTTTCTTTCATGAAGAATGAATTTTACAATACAAAAGGACGAATTTTCAATAAAAAAGATGAATTTTTAACGAAATAGTATAATTTTAAACTGAAGAAAAAAATTTAATTTTCTGCAAGAAATAAAATCTTTGAATTTTCAGTTTGAAAAACTAAATATGAACAAAATACGTGAAATTTCCTACGAAGTAGTTGAATTTTCAAGTTTCATATGAAGACAACATTTTGAATTAAAAATGAAAAAGCTACACCTTCAGATGAAAAAATTAATTTCTGACAATAAAAAAAAACCAATAGAATAGTAAAATTTTTAAGTAAACCGCTTAATTTTTAACCAAATGGTTCAATTTTCTACCAAGTTAGTTTATTTTTAAACAGAAATATGAATTTCCAAAAAATAGTTGAATTGTTTACCAAATTGTTTCAAGTCTAAAATTTTATTTTCTATAAAATATTTGAATTTGCAAGCAAACATAAAATAGTAAAATTTTCCGTTAAAACAATTTATTTTCAACTATGACTTGAACCACTATAAAAAAAATAGTGAAATTTTCAACTAAACAGTTGCATTTTCAAATTTTAAAGAATACTTTTTAATTAAAAATCCAAATGCTTTATTTTCATTTTAAAAAATATTTTTCAAAAAAAAATTAATTTAAATAAAAAAACGAATTTTCAACTAATTGAACGTAACTAAAAAAGACGAACTTTAAAAAAAATATATTTCAATCCAAATAAATTACTTCCCAAATAGACGAAACTTCTGAAAAAAATGAATTTTTAACAAAATTGTTGCATTTTCAACCTATAAAAAACAATTTATAACCAAGACCATAACAGCAACATTTTCAGATAAAAAATTAGTTTTAACAAAAAAAAAATAATACAACGAATTTCCAAGAAAACAGTAAAATTTTCAAATAAGTAGTTTAATTTTTAACCAGAAATATGAAATTTCAACAGAAAAGATAATTTTTAGCAAAATAATTTAATATTTTGTCAAGGTGTTAAATTTTTAAGTCTGAAAGACGAATTTTCTATAAAATAGTCGAATTTGCAACAAAAGAGATTAATTGTAGGCCAAAAATATACTGGTAAAATTTTCAGTGAAAACTATTAATTATCCAAACAAAAAAAAAGAAATTATTTTTAACAAAAACATAAATAAACGAATTTTCAACTAATTGAACGTAACTAAAAAAGACGAATTTCAAGAAAAAGGTTCAATCCTCAGGAAAATGATGAATTTTAACACCAAAGATTAATTTTCTATCCAAAAAGACGAATTTTCGAAAAATAGATGAATGTTTTACAAAATCTATCAAGATTGAAGCACCTACATTTTGCAGATGAAAAAGTAGTTTTAAGAACAACAAAAAAAATGAAACGAATTTTCCATAAAGTAGTTTAATTTTAAAATAAGTAGTTTAATTTGCAAACAAAAATGTAAATTCTTAACGAATAGGTCAATTTTCAATCGAATAATGCAATTTTCTTCCAAATTTTTGAATTTTTAAACCAAAAACATGCTTTTTCTAATAAACAGTTGTATTTCTAACAGAAAAGATTGATATTTAACTAAACAGTAAAATAGTCATTAAAAAAAAGTTTTAATCAAAAAACGAATTATAAATCAATTTAATTTTTTTTTAAATTCGTTACAAAATAGTTTAAAGCTCAACCAAAAATATGAATTTTCAATCCAAAAGGAAAAAATTTTCAACGAAACAGTTAAATTTTTATCAAAAAAGATAAATTTAACCAGTAAGTTTAATTGCTTATCAATACTGGAATTTTTTATCAACAAAGATGAATTTTCAATTAAATAGTTAAATTTTCATTTACAAAAACAATTTTTCAACAAAAAAAAAGCATTGTCAACCAGTTTGATGCAACAAAAAAGACTATTTTTTACAAAATTGTTAAATCCAAAACCAACAATATGAATTTTGAATTCCAAAAGACGAATTTTAAACAAAACGGTTGAATTTTAACCAAAAAATATCAATTAAACCGAAAATTGTAATGCTTCGACAAAGAACCTGAATTTTCAACTAAATAGTTGAATTTTCATTTATGAACATAATTTTTGAATAAAAAAGACAATAAAAAATCAATTGAATTTAAAGAAAAAAGTCAATTTTTTAACAAAATAGTTCAATCCTCAATCAAATATATGAATTTTCAACAAAGAAGATTAATTTTGTACACAAGTAGAAAACTTTTCAATGAAATAATAAGATTTTCAGGCTATTAAAATTTTTAAACCTCACTTTCAACCAGAAAAAGAAGAATTTTTGAACAAAATAGTTAAATAAGATTAATTTTTAAAAAGTTCATTAATTTTAGATCAAAATAGCTGATTTTTCAACAAATACACGAACTTTCTACAAATTAGTTGAATTTGCAAGTTCTAGAAAATAAAATTTGCACTAAAAATAAAATACTTAACCTTGCAGATAAATTAATTAATTTTTAACCAAACAAAATGAATTTTCATATTTATTATTATAATCTGTTCGGTAATTATTTGGGAACAGTTCGCGTTTTTTTAGCGAAAAGTTATTTATCATTTGCCGAATTTCGCACATATGTGTCACTTTGCAACAAATTCGGTAATTTTTGAACAAATTTTGTCCATCTAGAAAAATGACCTCCTATTGTCTTATATTTTCTATTCAGCTTATTTTTATTCAAAATTTTTAACTATTATCCCACCAAATTTTTATATTTTTATCAGTTTGGTAATTATTTTGGAACAGTTCGCTTTTTTGTTAGCAAAGAAAGGTTAAAAATGTTATAAGTTTACGATTTAGCTCTTTGAATAATAATATATTGATATATAATAATTATTATAATGATAATTAATACATATTTAAAAAAAAAAATTATGGCAATCCTGGTTTGCTTTGTATTTTTTTTTGCAATAGCTTTTTTGACAATATTATATTTTTAGTTATAAATTTTATTATTTGTTTAAAATTCATTAATTTTGTAGAAGAGACGTTCTTTTTGGTTGAAAATTGAATTTTTGTGTTGAAAAGTCGTCCTTTTAGGTCGAAAAGTGAACTAGTTACACATAAAATTAACTTTTTTTTTAAATCTCAAATTTCGATTCTAAATAGTGAAACTAAAATCGTTTTTGGTTGAAAATACTATTTTTCGAAAATTTGAGTTTTTATTTAAAAAATTCATCTATCTTACTAGAAATTGCATTCCTCTTCGATAAAAATTTACACAGGTTTTTTTTTAATTTCATGCTCGCAGGATGATAGAAAACTGAAACTTTTGTGCGAAAGGTCTAAATTTTTTAAATAATTTGTTAATACTTATAAACAAAGCTGAAAAAAGCCTTTTTTGTTGAAAAAATTCATTACTGAAAAAACTTTCCATTTTATCCTTATGAAAATGGGTGCTCAAGGGTTTTTGGGATCGCTGAATACGAATCTGGACTCAGATTTTGAAAATTCAAAATGGCGGATCCAACATGGTTGCCGAAATTGGGAATATTTTTGGATTTTATCTGAAAATTGGTATACAGGGGTTTTTGGGGTCAGTGATCACGAATATGAACATATATTTGGAAATTTAAAATGGTGGATCCAAGATGGCGCCCGAAACTTGGAATATTTTTGGATCTTTTTCTGAAAATTGGTATACAGAGGTTTTCGGGGTCGCTGATCACGAATCTGAAATTAAACTTTGAAAATCCCAAATGACGAATACAATATGGCGGTGAAAATAATAAAGTTTTCTGAATTTTTTTAAAAATTAGTGTACAAGGATTTTTGGAGTCACTGATCACGTATCTGAATTTAGATTTTAAAAATTCAGAAAATTGATACTAATCCATGTTTTAGGTGAGTAGGTGTATATTTTTTCAAGCCCTAATATTCTAAATATTTGTCATTTTGAATACAGATTCAAGATCAGCGACCCCCTGCCTGTGCCAACGTTCAAAAAACAATTTAGAAATATTTTGAATTTTGGCCCGCTATTTTGAATGTCCAAAATATAAGTTCAGATTCGTGATCAGAGATACCAAATACCCCTGTACACAAATTAAAAAAAAAAAATTCAAAATTTTTGCCGCCATATTGGATCCGCCATTTTGAATTTTAAAAATCTAAGTTCGGATTCGTGCTTAGCGACTCCAAGAAACCCCTGCATACCATTTCAAAAAAAAATCGAAAAATATTCCAAATTTAAGTCGCCATATTGGATCCACCATTTTAAACGTTCTAAATCTAAGTTCAGATTCTTGATCAGTGATCCCAAAAACCCCCGTATACCAATTTTTAGAAAAAATAAAAAAATGTGCCAAATGTTAACCGCCATATTGGACTCGCCATTTTTAATTTTCAAAATCTGAGTTCAGATTCGTAATCAGCGATCCCAAAAACCCCTATGTACCAATTTTCATGAAAACTCATTTCCCTGAAAAATGTATGTTGGAATTTCGATTTTCCTAATTTGCAGGTAACAAGCTTAGAATTCTACAAAATCAATGCGTCTATAAGATAAAAGTGGACTATTTCGCATCTCGTAAGGTGGTTTTATGTTATCTTACACTCAGTAGAAACAGAAAATTATTTTAAAATTTGAAAAAAAATTTTTTGCGAAAATTAATCAGAAAATGATTATAAATTTACCCTCAATTTTTTTAGAATTTTCATTTAACGGGTTCAAGACTTGGGCCTTAAAGAGTTGAAATCTTTTTTTCTTTATTGAAAATTGAAAAGTTTGGTTGAAAATTCATCTGTTTTGTTCGAAATTTCATATTTCTTAGATAAAAATGCTACTATTTGCTTTCAAGTTAATCTTTTCTCTGTTTGAGGATACAACTTTTTTTTTTAATTTTGGTTAAACCATTTTTTTAAGAAATCATTCTTTTAGAAAGCATACATATTTTAGTTAAAAATTTATTTCTTTGGTTGAAGGTTTAACTATTTTGCTCCAAATTAAATTTGTTTACGAAAAAATTACATACGAATATTATTTATCAAAAATAAAATATACATCTTGTATACATTTTGTGCATAAATTTCTCTAAAAGTTTATTTGAAAATATCTGTGCAATATAATAAACTTAATGAATAAAATGTGGAAAAAAACATCTTATCGTAAAAGATGGGCTTTGATTATATATTTGGTACAATGAGTGTACATACTATATAACATAAATTCATAATATGTGGTTAGTCTTAAGTTCAGTTATATTTCTTTGCTATTTATATTCTCAGGGCCAATATTTTTCATGCAAATATTTCACACTAAAGTAATAAACTGATGAAATATTTAACCTTTCTGAATTTACGAATTTGCCGTTGCTGAAATTTCTGTTACAATTTAGGAAAATTTCGAAACGGTTTCTGCGTAAAGCTTCAGTGACGCGTCTCTGAAAATCCCTACAGAAATTTCTAACATTTATTATGAGTTCAGTAATTATTTTGAAACAGTCCGAACTGTTTTATCAAAAACTTATTTATCATTCGCCGAATTTTGCTCATATCTGCCATTCCGCAACAAATTCGGTAATTGCTCACGAAATTTGTTCCTTTTAGAGAAATTTTTGCCTACTATTCTATATATTTTCTTCTCAACTTATTTGTTCTTAGACTTCTTAACTTTTACCGAAACAAATTCGTGAATTTCTCAATATGATATTTTTTGCGTGTAACGCGTTACTCTCAAACACTGTTAAACTCGTTTCTTTTATCTTTGAATCACGCGATATTAATTTTGCGAATGAACTACTCAGTATTTTACGACAGAACTTTCATTTGTGAGTACGTGGACTGAGTCTTACGGAAGATGGAATCCTCAGATAGTTTCCTATATCGAACGCATCTCATAACTTTTGCTCAATTACGTGGCAACTGTGCTAAACCACGGTATGCTTTTACTTACCACTTGACATTCTTAAGACATATCTCAAGCCTGAAAGAACAGGTTCACAGAGTCGCTGCCTGTACCTTAGGTGCTATACAGGTGTCCGACCCCAGATCATTATCTAAAGACATGCGTACTATCGTGTCAAAAAATTAACGTGAGTTTACTCATAATTCACGGAACTCGTTGAAATGTTCATTTTCTATCGCTTATGCCGATTTCTGATGGATGC
>NC_046665.1:112580958-112584372 GCF_010883055.1 Belonocnema kinseyi | reverse complement strand
ATATATATATATATGCACTGAAAAATAATGTTCTTCACATTTTACAGAACTATAATCCTATAGTGAAAGATACGATGGGTAGTTTAATAAAAGTTCAAATCGTCTTTCTCTTACATTGCGTCATCTGGGTATTCTTTTTTTTCTATTTTCAAAGGGATAAGTACAATAAAATTATTGAAAAAACTTATGTTTAGAATGAAAAGAATAAAAGCGTCTTAATAATTTCGATAGATCTTGAGATTAAATTTTTTTTTAAAAGTTATGGGAAAATTTTAAGTAGTTAATATTTCATTTTGAAATAATAATTTAAAATTTTTAAAACTTTAAAATTGTTTTGAAAAAATATATAAGATTTTAAGACAATTATTTCCATTTTCCAGGATTTAATTTATATTTAGTTAAACTTAATTTTTTAGGGCGTCAAGCGAAGGAAAAATATATAGTTAAGATTCATGGGAAAATTTCAAACAATTTTTTAAAATGAGTTCTAAGAGATTATTACGAAAGATTACAAAACGTTTTAAATTATTTCATAAAATTGAAAAAAGGGTTTAAAGGTTTTTAAGCAATATCGTGCAATAATAAATAGTTTTAGAACATAATTTTAGTAAATTTAAGAGATATGTAGAAGTTTTGAAACGATTAAAAAACAATGTAAATTTATAAGATATTTTAGGACTTTTTTTAAATTTAAGATAATGAAAAAATTTCTTTAGGTTCCCAAAACAATTTTTTTCGATTTTTTTATTTGAAAAATGAGTTTTAGGGGAAAATTCAAAAAGATTTTGAAACATGAAATTTTTTTTTTTCGAAAAAGAGTAGAATATTTTAAAGCAAAAATTTTTCAGATTGGTAACATTAAAAAATAAAAAGTAAAATAAACCATACAATTTTTATAAATATAACGATGATTAAAGGAGAATAAAGAAAATTTTTAAACTGAAGAAGATTTAAAAAATTCAGATTTATGTGAAAGTTTTTAAACAAAAAGAAAGCCAGACGTTAAAAACACAAACGTCTGGACACTAATGTTTTTTCCAAATTGAAAGTTGTGAAAAAAATGTGTAGAAAACTTTTATATTTTAAATAACGTTTAAAAATTTGAAGGAAAATTCCAGACAGATAAAAATATTTTTAAGAATTTAAGAGGCATTGTATATATATTTATTTTAAAAGGGCTCGAATTTTTCCTATTATTTTGTAAAATCCCGTAAAATATTATTTTTTTAATTTAGATTTTTTGTTGACGAAACTGAAGTATTCGAAAATCTTTTATAATTTTCTTCAAATTTGTAAGAAATTCTTGAAGATTTTGAGCTTAATTTTTTCTTTTTTACATGATTTTTCATAATTTCAAAAAAAATTGGATGCATTTAAAAATATTTTTCGAAATTCAAGAGGCTTTGCATAGATTTAAAATATTTTAAACCTTGGAAACATTTCCGAAAAGTTATGGAATATTTATCATTTTTTCTGAAATTATGAAAGCCCTAAATTTCGTTTGATAAGGCTAAAATATTTCTAATAATTTGTAAAATCCTGTAAAATAAAATATATAATTGTCTGATGAAAATTATAAAATTTATATAATTCTAAAAAAATTGCTGATACTTCTTTCCTTGTAAATAATTTGAAAATGTGTCTAACTAAAAAAATATCAAAAAAGCATTGTTGTGTTACGCCATAATATTTTTTAATGTATTTTAAAAAATTATCGGTATTACGATCATAATTAAGTTTATAAAATATAAATTTAAGTTTAAAATAACTTGCATTATTGACCTCAAAAATGATCATTTTCATTCTTAATTTTTGGCTTTAAATTAATTAATTAATTAATTAATAGATTTTCTATAATAATTCTCTTTGCCTAAAAATTTAGGCAAATCCATAAACTCTAAGATACACCTTCCGGTTATATTAATTTAATCAATAAAAATTAATAGTCTACAATTGCGATACTCATTGCATTTAAATAACATTTTTAATTAATATAATCATTTCTTTTATTCATATACCCCTACCCCCTTTATTAGAATATTTATATTATAATAATATTTATATATTACACTCTTTCAACATTTAAATTTTATACATTATTTTATACAACATTTAATTTCTATACCGCACTTTATCCTAAAAATCTATTTTTATTTACAAAACGTCTATTAAGTTTTTTAAACTAATACAAAAAAATGTTACGTAACTACAGTCAGGGTGTGGGAAGGTAAAAGGGTTTTAAATAACGTTACATAATATGTGAACAAGAATATAAGCGTTTAGAAAATTTTAATAAATAATTTGTTATTAGAAAATTGAGTGAATGATGAAAATTAGTATAAAAGTGAGTGCGCGCGTGCGCGCGCACATAATAGTCTAGTAGAAATATAAAACATTAAAATAAAATAAAAATAATAATAATATATTTAAAATTTTTTATTTTATATTTTTATAAAAATATATTTAAAATAATATTAAAATAAAAATATAAAATGATAACCAATTTTTCGCTGAAAAAAGTTAATCTTTTGTAATATTAGTATTGCCATTATACCCTAATATTTAAAAGTTCTAATTTTTGGAAATTTCAAAAAATTCCCCTTTTGCTTCGAAAATTATCACAAAATATTTAAAACACAGTTTCTGCTAGTGAATAACAATAAAAAATTAAAATTGTAGAGCAAATTTTTTTGGGTAATGTAGAATTTGTCGAAAATGGCCAAAACCATGATTTTTTAAGTTGAGTCCTATGCACACGTTTTTGAAAAAGTTGAATATGTCGAACTTGAAATTGCTTTAGCTTCAATGAAAAAAACATACTGTCATTTGGTTTTGTCAACAAAAAAATTCTCAGTGATGTTTCCAGCGTTCAAAAAAAGGCCAATTTTTCATTTTTTGCCTGAAAGCTTAAAATTTTAATGTTTAATTTTTAATTTTAATTTTTTCTTTTCAAAACAAATTTACAGTATGTTTCTTTAATTTAAGTTGAAGAAATTTCAGGTTTGACCTACTCAACTTTTTTAAAAATACGTGCATAGATCTCAATCCAAAAAATCATGTTTTTTTGTTATTTTAGAAAAATTCTAAATTGACAAAAAACTATTTTTCCATTTATAATTTTTAATTATTATTCGCAAACAAAAACTGTAATTCATAAAAACTTTCCTTAATTTTTTAAGTAATAAGGAAATTTTTTGGAATTTAAAAAACTTTTAGGTTTCAAATCAAGAAAGGGAAGAGAAGATATTAACCGATTTAAAAATTGTTTAAACTTTTTTTTCGGATGCCAACCCACAAATATTTTTTCGCTCCGCTCAAACGATTCATGTAAAAAAAATCAAATATGTAAGCTATATTTGTGTGAGGCTGTCTAAAAAATGTTTTTGATCCGTTTTATAACAAATATTGCTACGC
>NC_046665.1:112549195-112580858 GCF_010883055.1 Belonocnema kinseyi | reverse complement strand
AAGATTTTAGAATTAGGATATAAAATGATTTCAAAACGAGTTTAAGAAATTGAACAGATTTTGAAGGATTTTCATGAATTTCCAAAGATATTAAGATATTTAACAGACTTTATGGAATTCAAGAACCTTATTTGTATTTTGAAACTACTTGTAAATCTTTAAACTCATTTAAACTCGACTAAAATTCCTTTGAAATTGTTGGAAATTACTTAAAATCTCTTAAATTTTTTAAAAATATCTTGAATTTTCTTTAATATTTTGAAATATTTTGAAATTCATTAATACACTTTAAAGGCTTTTAAATATTAAATATATAGATCTTTTCTAGTTAAAAATTAAACTTTTTTTGTTACAAATCTATCTTTTTTTATAGAAAATTAATTTTCTTGGTTGAGAATTAATCCTTTTTGCTTAAAAATCCAACAATTTGGTATAAAATGAAACTATTTGGTATAAAAAAACTCTTTGATTCAAAATATGTCAAGAATTTGTTTATAAATCGATGTATTCCATTGCTTAAATATTGGTCATTTATAATTTGAAAATTCGATTATTTTGTAGAAAATTAATGTATTTTATTAAAAATTCGTCGTTTTTTTGTTGAATTCAACTTCTTGTAAATTCTATTATTTTTAAATTAATTTTACAATCCGTGAATTTAGCGTTTCCATTTTTTTATGAATATTTATATTTTTTTAATTGACAACTTATCTTTTTTAGCTAAAAATTCAACTATTTGGGAGAAATTTTAACTTTTTAAAGGTTTTAGATTTATAAAAAAGGCATTAAATAAGTTCAAGAATAATATGTCCACATTTATACCTTTAAAAATTTGATTTGTGATTTTTGGAGGTGGATACCCACTTTCCAAATTTGTTTGTTTTAGGGAAAAATAAATTCCATATTTTTTTCAAATAGGTCAACATTAAATAGTGGCCCTGAGCTTCTGAAATTATGATGAGGTTTTAAAAGAAAAAAACTCGGTTTTCGAGCAAATGAAAGAAAATAATTATATTTTATTAATTATTTGTTAAATAAAGCTTGCTCGCCTCTTAATTAACTTAGATTAACATATTTTACGATTTAAAGGATGAAAAAATTGTTTAAACAATTGACAAATATTCTGGAAAAATTACTTTCATAATTCGTTAATTGTATCCTTAACTTGAGAAAAAACTCCGGAAAAATTGTTTAAACAAAAAAAATTGTTCAAATAATTAATTTCTAAACACGTTCAGTTTGAAGTATTATTATTGAAATTCATGAAATGTGTCATTTATCCCGAAAAATGATGGCTTTTTACATATGAGAAAAAGATTGTTTAAAAAATAATAATTAGTAAAAAAATAAATGTTAATTCAAGAATGTTTGTGACTTTATCGAAATGGTTTCCAGTTGTTCAGAAAATTACAATTTATTATGGTAAAAGCAAATTAATAAATAGAAGTAATTTTTTTTTTATTTTTTCAAAAACGGATTTTTTTTCAAAAATTGAGGTTAAACATTTGTTTCTGAAAAATGGAAAGTAAGGAATGTTCAAAAAAAGCAAAAATTACACTCAAATTTCTGTTTCTGTTATTTTTTTAAATTTTTATATTTTTGTTCACTTTTCACTTATTGCGATAATATTTAGTAATATTTAAGGAACATAATTGTTTAAAGAATTGATTATTGTTGATAAATTATTCTCTTGAAGCAACGATTGAAATTTGCGGGTTTCTCTGAAATTTTCAGCTCTTCTTTCTCTATTTACTACTTCAAGAAAAATTTACATTTAATATGATCTACACAGAAAATTTAAAGAATATTTTACATAGTAAAAAATTTTAGGAAAAAATCACAACTGTCCGGTATTAATATATATGAGGATAGTAATAAACATTAGTAATTTTTAAAAACAATTAGTTTCAGAAAATTCAATTAGTCATCAATTCAATCCAAGTGAAAAATAGACAAATATTAAAAAATTTGAGAAAAAAACTACAACTATCTACTGTTAGACAAAGGAATATTACTGAAAATAATAATAAACTGTTTAAACAATCATTTTTGTCAATTTGCATTAGTTTTCACTTCACTCTTATTGACAAGTAGAAAAAATATAGAAATTTCAGAAAGAAATCGCAACTATTTATTATAAATAAAAAAGAAAATAGCTACTAACAATAATAATTTCTTTAAATAATTATTTTGGCTAAATTAAAATAAAATATTAACTTTCTTCAAGTGAAAAGTGGGCAAATAGTTGAAAATTTCAGAAAAAACCGCAATTTCGAGCATTGTTCAAAGAGAACATTATTAATAATAACAATATATTGTTTGAGCAATTATTTTACTTTATTAATTAACTTTTACCTCACTTAAAATAAAAATATGAAAAATACTGCGACTTTTTATATATATTTTTAGAGAAAATTAGTAAAAACGATCATAAATTGTTTCAAGAATTAATTTAAACATTTAATTATCAGTGTACAGTAGTATGTTATGCATTATAAACAATTTTAATTTTTTTAGAAGGAACAAAAAATCATAATTATCACTCAAAACTTAAAAACCCCATTTTTTCAGTTATGGGTTTTTTTGAGACCCTATAAAAGTGATTTAGAGGGGGGGGGGGGGGGTGATATTTAAAAAGTGATACTTTATTCATATTGTTTGGCTAATTGTAATGACTGAATCAAAGTAAACTTATACACACTTCTATATAACGTTTTTTTTTTTCATTAAAATACATTTCCCTCTCTTAATTAACTCACATGAAATCATTTTGAAACATAAATAAAATTTCTGATTTAAAATTGTGTTTGATAAATATGGAAATTTATGTTAAATTTTAATATAAAAAAAAGATTTTATTTTTCTAAAATAATTGACATAAATTAAAAAATTTTTTTATAACTTCAAACACCACAGTTGAAAAAATGTAAAATTCTGTATTGTTGTATTATAACTTGTAGATTTTGACAACAATGTAAACAAATATTAATGAGCAGTTAAATAAATTAAAAAAAAATTAATTAAAAAAAAATCAGAATGCGATATTTCAGAAAAGAGCCTTTCCTTAAATAATTCCTTAAATAAAAGTTTATAATAAGAGATTTTAACGAAGCTGGTTTTATAGATAGCAATTTTTTTATAATCTTTTAAACTTCCGGGATCATTAACTAAAGTCGCCGAAAAACTCTTCATGAGAAATCAAGTCCACTTTTCTGAATCGTCTATCATAAAAATCGTGAAATCTTTTTCTCGTTCCATATACTTCTCCGAACCGTTCATGAAAAAAATCGAGATTGCCACCTTAATCTTTTATTTTACACCTCACACTTCGATTTATGGCGCTTGGATTTTTGTTTTTACTTCAAGTCAAAAATAAAATTTCGGCAAGGCATTTTACAATGCATCATGTGACTTGAGAAAATTTCGTAAACATTGAATAATTTTTTAAATCACAGACACAGACCGTTTCAAACGGTACCTTATTCAGTACCTCTGATTCAATTGAACTTTCTCGCAGTGCGTTTATTTTACGAGCAGTCGTGGAATAATAAAATAACACTTCACGTCATTTTGAGGCAAATCACAATATTCACAACAGTAAATTCTTGATATCAAATCTGGGGCGAAAGTTTCGAGGAGTTTTATAGTTATATGGGGGGGGGGGGGGCGAAACATTTTTTACGATTTTTGCGGCAGGGGGAGAGGTGCTCTTCAATCATGTACGTGATTTTTGCAAGTTCGCAAAAACTTTCTCCTAAAGATTATTATTTAGTTATAAATCAATAGTATTATTTGGTTGAAAATGTAATAATTTTCTTAAGGCCATATGACGAGTGGGTCACGTGACGAGATTCCTACCTTAACCTCACTTTTTTTATTTCCTAAATAATTTTCACACGAAGCGCCACATCGAGTTGAAAATTTGGGATAATAAATAAGAAGCACTAAGAAAGGTGGGTCTGGTCCTAAATTTGTATGATTGTGAAAAAAGCAAAAAAAAATGATGTACAAAAAAAAACTTTTTTCACAATCACACAAATTTAGGACCAGACCCGCAATTCATAGTGCTTCTTGTTTAGTATCCCAAATTTTCAACTTGATGTGGCATTTCATGTGATAATAAGTTGAGAAATAAAAAAAGTGGCGGTAAGGTAGGAATCTGGTCACGTGACCCACTCATCACATGGCCTTAAAAAGATATCTTTTTTTATTTCAAATTCAACCTTTTTGCTAAAATTCATCTTTTTTGTTGTTCAAAATTCAACTCTTTCCGTAAACATTAACCTTTTGTTAGAAATTCATATTTTGTTGCTCATAAGTCAAGTGCAATCTATTTTGGGTGAAAACTATTTTTTCTGAAAATTTTGTCTTTTTGATTTAAAAGTTTATCTGTTTAAATAAAAATATTTTTTGTAAGAAATATAATAATATAAAAATCCGAATAATATAAAGATATA
This sequence comes from Belonocnema kinseyi, assembly GCF_010883055.1. Taxonomy (NCBI): domain Eukaryota; kingdom Metazoa; phylum Arthropoda; class Insecta; order Hymenoptera; family Cynipidae; genus Belonocnema; species Belonocnema kinseyi. The sequence continues at coordinate 112,576,401 of NC_046665.1, read as the reverse complement.
CAAAAATAAAAATATAAAAAATATAAGAATAAAAAATGTATGGAAGTAAAATATATAGAAATATAAAAATTTAAGAAATATTTTATATATTATACATTTCCATTGGATGGAAATGAAACAATTTGGTTAAAAATTTATCTATTAGCTAGAAAATTTATTTTTCTTTAAATTTTGCATTTTTTACTGGAAACCTAATTGAAATCGTTTGGATAGAAATCGAACTCTTTTTTGTTGTTGTTGAAAATGTCTTTTTCATTTAAAAATTTACCTCTTTTAGTAGAATTTTTCATTTTTCCTGGACAAAAATGCAACTGTTTTGTAAAAAATGTAAGAAACTTATTAAAACGTCATAATTTTGGTTAGAAATTTAACTCTTTTCGTAGAACATTAACCCCTTGTTAAAAATTCATATTTTGTTGCTCATAAGTCAAGTGTAATCTTTTTTGGGTGAAAACTATTTTTTTCTGAAAATTTGTCTTTATGATTTAAAAGTTTATCTGTTTAAGCAGAAATATTTTTTTATAAGAAATATAATAATATAAAAATCCGAATAATATAAAGATATACAAAAATAAAAATATAAAAAATATAAGAATGAAAAATGAAAATTTCAGAAATATGTTTTATATTTTACATTTCCATTGGATGGAAATGAAACTATTTTGTTGAAAATTAAACTATTAGCTAGAAAATTTATTTTTGTTTAAATTTTTCATTTTTTACTGAAAACCTAATTGAAATCGTTTGGATAGAAATCGAACTCTTTTTTGTTGTTGTTGAAAATTTGTCTTTTTCATTTAAAAATTCACCTGTTTTAGTAGAATTTTTCATTTTTCTTGAACAAAAATGCAACTGTTTTGTAAAAAATGGAACAAACTTATTAAAACTTCATACTTTTTGGTTAAAAATTTAACTCTGAAAATATGTCTTTTTGATTTGAAATTTCATCTGTTTCAGTAAAAGTATTTCTTATGAAAAATATAAGAATATAAATATCCTAAAAATATAAAAATATAAAAAATATAAAATAAAATATATATAAATATGCAAATATAAAAAATATTTTTTATGTTTTACATTTCTATTTGATGGAAATGAAACTGTTTAGTTGAAAATTTAACTATTACCTAGAAAATTCATTTTCGTTTAAAGTTCGCATTTTTGTGTTGAAACCCCAATTGAAATCGTTTGGATGAAAATTGAACTCTTTCTTTATTGTTGGAAATTTGTCTTTTTCATTTAGAAATTCACCTGTTTTAGTAGAATTTTTCATTTATTTATTTTTTTCAATTTATTTATTTTTCATTTCATTTTAAAAATGCAACTGTTTGGTATAAAATGTATAACAAACTTATTAAAACGTCATACTTTTTGGTTTAAAATTCAACTCTTTTTGTAGAACTTTGACCTTTTGTTAAAAATTCAATTACTTTCGCAGAACATTAACGTTTTGTTAAAAATTCGCATTTGGTTGCTTATAAGTCAAATGAATTTTATTTCAGTTACCAATGGTATTTTTCTGAAAATTTTCTTTTTTTATTTAAAAATGCATCTGTTTGAATAAAAATATTTCTTATAAAATTGAAAATTTAACTCTTTTTTCAAGCTTTTTTTTGAAAATTTCTCTGTTTTGGTACAAGTTTCATCTTTCTTGAATAAAAATGCAACTATTTGATAGAGAATTCAACTGTTTTGTCAAAAATTAATCCTTTTTTCGCTGAGCAAATTCGTATTTTTGCATCAAAAATTAAATTTTTTTCTTAGAAACTTATTTCTTGTTAAAAAAAAAATCATATTTTGATATTAAAACGTCAATTGGAATCTTTTTGAAGTGAAAATTCAAGTTTAAAAAAATGTTGTAAATAAAAATTAATCTGTTTTGAGAAAAATACAATTTTTATTAGATAGAATTGACTATTAGGCTGAGAATTCAATTTGTTGAAATTTCATTCTTTTTGGACACAACTTCGTCTTTTTGAATTAGAAATTCAATTTATTTTATAGAAATTAATTTTTTTGTTAAAAAATTCTCGTTTTGATCTTGAAAAGTCAACGGAATTTTTTTGGATGAAAATTCAACAATTTGAAAAATTTTATATAAACATTTATCTGTTTTGAAATAAATTCTATTTTCTTTAAATAAAATGCAACTATTTGTTAGAGAAATCAACTATTTTGTCAAAAATGGATTCTTTTTTCTTTGAAAAAATTTGTCTTTTTGGATTAAAAATTAATTTTTTTCTTAGAAACTTATTTCTCGTTCGAAAAAATCATATTTTGATATTAAAGTGTCAACTGGAATCTTTCTGGGATGAAAATTTCAATGTTAAAAAAAATATTTTATAAATAAAAACTCATCTGTTATAAGAGAAAGACCATTTTTATTAGATAAAATTGTATATTAGGCAGAGAATTAAATTTGTTAAAAATTTATTCTTTTTGGATAAAAATTCGTCTTTTTGGATTAGAAATTCAATTTCTTTCATAAAAACAAATTTTTTGATAAAAAATTTGTATTTTGTTCTTGAAAAAACAACAGCATCCTTTTTGGATGAATATTCAACTATTAAAAAAAATTTTTGTATAAAAATTAATCTGCTTTAAGAGAAATTCCATCTTCTTCAGATAAAATGCAACGGTTTGGCCAAAAATTAAACTTTTTTTGTTGAAAAATGTCTTATTTTTTTATGAATGTTACTGTTTTGAAGAAATGTTGTATTTTTGGGTTGAAATCGATCTGTTTTGTTGGAAACTCAACTATTCGGTTGAAATTTTGTGAAAAATTCGTCTTTATGTAAAAAATTAATTTTTCGGTTAAAAATTGGTTGGAAATTTTATATATTTTGTAGAGAATTCATCCTTTTGTAGAAAATTAATTTTTTGTTTCATAATCCAGAATACAAAATTCAGGTTGAAAATTTTAATGCTTTATTAAAAATTTAACTATTTTGTAGAAAATTCACTTTTTCCTTTAATTCAATATTTTGGTGTTAGAAAGATAACTGAAATCTTATCTGGATGGCAATTAAAATATTTTTCTTAATTTTTTTTTTTCAAATTAAAAATTCATCTGCCTTAAAGAGAATTTTATATTTCTTGGATCAAAATGCAACTGTTTGATTGGAAATTAAACTATTTTGCTAAAAAGTCAGACTATGCGATTAACAATTCCACTATTTTGTTGAAAATGTACCTATTTCATAGAAAATTTATTTTTTCTTTCAATTTAATTTTTTTGTGTTGAAAAGAGTAACTAAATCTTTTCTGGATATAAATTAAAATAGTTTTCTTAATTTTTTTTTTTTGATAAAGGATTATCTGTTTTAAAAGAAGTTTCATCTTTCTGGGATAAAAATGCAACTTCTTGCTAAAGAACTAAACTATTTCGTTGAAAATTCATCCTTTTCGATACAAAACTTGTCTTTTGTTTTCGTACAAACTTTTTTTTTAATTCATATTTTGATCTTGAAAAGTCAACCGGAATTATTTTTGGATGAAAATTCAACTATTTAAGTAAATTTTTTTTAATCCATCTATTTTAAGAGAACTAGAAGTTCTTTTTTAGATAAAATTGAATATTTGGCAGAGAACTCGATTCACTAAAAAGTCATGCTTTTAATAAAAAAAAGTTTCTCTTAAGACTATTTTTGTTAATATTATGAACAAATTTAATTAACAAATGCATTATTCAGGCATTTGTCGTCAGAAAAGGTCATTTTTTTCTATGTCAACTTTTAAAAGTTCGAAACCTCATGATAATTTTAGAAAAATTCATAATTTTTTGATAAACTTTATGATTTTTCAAACAAATTTAATAAACAAATGCATCAATAGGGCATTTTTCGGCGGAAAAACTCGTTTTCTTCAATGTCAGTCCTTTTAATTAGGAATTTTACGATAATTTCAGTAACATTCATAATTATTTGTTTATTTTTATGTTTTTGTTAAACAAATTTAATTAAAAAATGCATTATTCGGGCAATTGTTGACGTAAGAACTCGTATTGTTCTAAAGTCAGTCTTTTTAATTTCAGAATAAAAGTTCTTTTTGTAATTATAAATCAGAGGCAAAAGTGGAAGAAGAAAGTAATTCTGCTAGAGCCTGAGGCTTGCTCAAGACATAAAATGGAAGCCTGAAGTCATTCATAAAGTACTAAATGAAAAAAAGAACTTTTTTTCTGAAATTAAAAGGACTGACTTTGAACCAAAAAAAAAAACGAATTTTACGCCGTCAAATGCCCGAATAATGCATTTTTTAATTAAATTTGTTTAATAAAAACATAAAATTAATCAACTAATTACGAATGTTACTGGAATTATCAAAAGTTCTCAATTGAAAGGACTGACATTGAAAAAAACGAATTTTTCCGTCGACAAGTGCCCAAATAATGCATTTGTTTATTAAATTTGTTTGGTAAAAACTTCAAATTTATCAACAAATTATGAATTTACTGACATCATCATGAGATTCCTAATTAAAAAAAATTGACATCGAAAAAACGAATTATTCCGTCGATAAGTGCTCGAGTAATGTATTTGTTTATTAAATTTGTTTCATAAAATCATCAAATTCATTAACAAATTATGAATTTCCTGAAATTATCATCAGGCTCCTAATTAAAAAATTTGACAACGAAAAAAATTAAGTTTTCTGACGATAAATGCCTGAATAATGCATTTGTTTATTAAATTTGTTTATAATATTAACAAGAATAGTATTAGGAAGAATTTTTTTCATTAAAATATGGTTTTCATTTAAATTTCTTGCAATATAAGTTAAAAAACGTTAAATTATTGAAAATTATAGAAAATATATTTTTAACGAATAATTTGTTTATACAAATTTTTTTTTGTTTATTGTATCATGATGGAGTATTTTTATATGATGAACGTCAAATAGAAAAAAATGGTAATTTTTTTCTTCATATTTATTTATTAATGAAAAAATTGAAAACCCAAATTAAAAATCAAGCTCGACAAATTTTTTTTTAATTTTATCAACTTTAAAAAAAATATATCCAAATCAGTCAACAGGTTCAGCCAGAATCGTATTTTGAACAAAAAATTGTACTACTTGCGGCGCTGCGTCAATTTTTGGAAGAATTATATCAAGGGGGCCCTATCTCTATTTTATTCAAAAATTAAACTATTCTTTCGGAAATGAGCTTTCTAGTTAAAAACTAACTTTCATGTTGAAAATTGTTTTTCTGTAATTCAATTGCTTTTTCGAAAACACCTTTTTTTGACTTCAACATTCAACTACTTTGAACTTAAAATTCAGCTAGTTTGTAGAAAATTATTTTGTTGGCTGAAAATGAAATTTTGGTTTCAAATGTACATTTTTGGTTTGAAAATTCATTTATTTTATTGAAAATTCGTATTTTTCGTTTAAAATGGATATTTTCAGTTTGGAAATTCAACTGTTTTATAGAAATCTTCTCTTTTTGACTTAAAAATTAAATTTTTGATCGAAACTTATACTATTTTGTTGAAAATTTATGTTTTTTTGGGTTCAGAAAGAATTTTTTTTACCTTTAAATGTCAAAACTCAATTCTTAGTTTAAATTTAACCTTGCTTATTTGCAAATTCATATTTTTTTAAATCATTTATTTTTTGGAAAATTCGTCTTTTTATAAAACATCAATCTCTTGGGTTAAAAATTAAACTATTCGGCTAGAAGTTGACTTTTTGGTTGAAAATTATCTTTCTTTTCAAAAATTAAGATTTTCGTTTTGAAAATGCATTCGTTTTGTAGAAGGTAAGTTTTTTTGGGTTCATCATTCAACTATTTTTATTGAAAATTCAACTTTTCTGAAGAAATTGTTTTTGATTGAAAATAAACTATTTTGTTCCAAAATACATATTTTAGGGTTTAAAGTTCAATATTTTTCATTGAAAATTAAACTAGTTTGAATGAAAATTGACTTTTTGGTCAAAAATGGACTTTTTTATTAAAAATTATTATTTTTTGTTCGAAAAGTCAATTATTTGGTCGAAAATTAATTTTTGGTTGAAACTTAAATAAAAGATTTAAAATAAAATTATAAATCAAATGAAATTTTCGTCTTAATTTTAGTATCGAAATTAGAATTTTATATAAAATTTAAACCAAATCAGTACTTCTTTAACAGCCAAATCAACTATTTTTTTAAAATTCATCTTTTTTATTTAAAAATTCATCAATTTTAATAGAAATTTAATTTATTTTTTATTTATTATTCTTGGTTGCTTGACTATTTGACTATTTTGTTCGAAAGATTTGGTACAATGACTTTGTTAAGAAATCTTTTTTTTTAAATTTATATTTTGACTTAAAAAATTAATCTCTCAGGTTAAAAATTTAACTGTTTAGTGAAAAAGCTTTTTTTGGCTTGAAACTAATTATTCAACTGAAAATATAACTTTTCCATTTTTTTTGTAATTGAACTTTTTCAGCTGAAAATTGTTCTTTTGGGTAAAAAAAATCATTGTTTTGAGTTGTAATTTGATTTTTATTGAGTAGAAATGCATCAGTTACGTGGAAAATTAATTTTTTGCTAAAGTGTCATATTTCTTTATTGAAAATTTAATTATTTTAGATCAAATTCCTCTTTTGGCTTCAAGGTTCAAAAATTTAGATAAACCTTTATTTATTTCTTGAACGAAAAATCTTTTTTTGTTTGTTGAAAATTGGTCTTGTTGGTTAACAATTTTTTTTCTTTGCATGAATTTAATCTTTTTTGACTAAAATATGTACAATGACAAATTTTTTTTTGAAATTTTGTTTTTACGTTAAAAGTTCAACTATTATGTTAACAATTTCATTATTTTGTTTAAAATTAAGGTATTCTGATATAAAACTACCTTTTATCGTAAAAAAACATTTCTTGTTAATAATGAATTAATAATTAATAAATTAATCATTAGTTAATTTATTAATAAATTAATTATCATAAAGGCATGAAAGGTAATTTGTTTTTCAAATTTAAAAGGGATCAGTGACAACCACTTTGAACCTTTTCGAATTAAATTCTATATGATAGGGTAGGCCGAGGCACGTTGTCGCACGGGGCAAGTTGTCACATTGGCTCTATTTAAAAAAATAATAACTAGAGAGCAGCACTAGTTATTTCCCAAACTCTTGTTGCGTTAAAAGTGTCTCAATTGCATAAGATGTACTGGCAGAAAATCAAATTGAATATTTTCTTCTGCTGTATATAAAATTTTTCTCTCTGAGTTGTTACGAACTAGACATTAAGCAGATTTTTCAGGAATAGAGGAGCTTTATATTATCTTGAAAATGTACTTTTTTAAATTATTTTACTCAAAGTTTGGGCAAAACTTCTCATGCAATTAAATTTTAGGTGTGACAACATGCCCCGGCCAAAGTATTTGTTGTCACAAGTGATCATTTGTTATTTATTTTTAATTAATAATTATATTTTTAAAATTACATGGAACTCGATACTGTCCAATTAAAGGTAAGGGTTTACATAAAACATTGAACTATCACAGTCTTCTTAAATATCAAATTTAAAAAAAAATCATCAAAAGACATCTGTGACAACCTGCCCCATTCTACCCTACTTTTGATTTTATTTTTTAAAAAAACTTATTCACCTATTTTGCTCCTATTTTCTTAAAAAATCATTCTATTTTTCCTGTTTTAAGAAGCGCTTTAGGCTGTGAATTCCGCAATTTTGCATGCGGAGGACATAATAACCTCTTTTGCATACCAAAAAATTATCCGGAAAGTACAACTCGTTCAATGCTCCTTTGAAGTGAAACGAAGCGCAAAATTTATCAAGGAAGAATGATCGCGTGCACTCGTAATAATATTTGCACAAGAAATTCGTTTCACGTCATTTCACTCTCGCACTTATAATCATTTTCCAGAAAAGTTTCATTCACTGGACTCGCTGAATTTGCATTGAACATAATCGAAGAATATTATCCGGCATAAATCATCCTTTGAAAAACATAATTTATAAATAAACAAAAAGAGTGATTTGCTGAAATTATTCTAGAATTTCTGCATGAAATTGAAAATCAAGGGGTATAATTATATTTTAATTGCCGCTGCAAATAAATTGTCAAGGGGGGAAACTTTGAGCAAGATAAGGTGTTCAGCGAGTTCAACGTGATAAATCACAAGAGTTAAATCTTCCATGCACCTAGATTTTCTGCGAAGAATACGTACATGCAATTAGTGAGGACTCAAGTACGTGCGCTGAGCGTTACAAAATTATAATAAGGAGCCGAACGAACCGTTTTGTAAAATATTAATTTTGTAAAATTGTAAAATAATTTTAATTTTATATTAATTTAAATAAAATCAATTAAAATATTAATTTTGTAATTGTAAAATATTAATATTATTGTGGTGTTTATTTTTCGATTTTGGGTTTTTATCGCTCTCACTCTCCTATTTTGTTAGCGTGACCAAAAAAATTATCTCCATCAAATTTTAACGAAATCGATTGAAATTAACATGTGGTCCTTTAATTTCGTACATTCATTCAATTCCGTGAATACTTAGAACATTGTAAATTCTTTTAATTCCGTGAATTCAATGACTTGTGAGAATTTTGTGAATCCCATGAATTTCTTAAATTGATTTAATTCGTTAAATTCCGTGAATTACTTCAATTCTACAAATTCCTTAAATTCTTTGAATTGGGTTAATTTCATGAATTCTGTAAATTCCTTTGATTTCATTTATTCTTTGACTCTCGTAAATTCCGTGAAATCCGTGAATTTCGGGCGTTATATGAATTCCGTGAATTCCATAATTTTTGTGAATTCCATGAATTCTCTGGATTCTGCAAATTCCTTTAACTCTATGAGTTTCTTGAATTTCGAGAATTTATTGAATTTTGTGAATTCTTTGAATGCAGTGAATTCCATCAATTCTGTGAATTTCTTTAATTCTGTTAATTCCGTTAATTCCATGAATTCTGTAAATTCCTGCGAAACCATTAATTTTTGTAATGTTCTGAATTCCATGAATTCCTTAAATTTCGTGAATTTCGGGAATTTAATATATTCCATGAAATCCGTAAATTCCGGGCGTTCTATAAATTTCGTGATTTCCTTGAATTCCATAATTTTTGTGAATTCTGTAAGCTCCTTAAATTCCGTGAATTCAATCAATTGCGTGAGTTCCGTGAATTCCTCTGATTTCTTGAATTCCGTGAACTCCAAGAATTCTAGGTATTCAAACAATTCCAGGGGTTCAAAAAATTTTATCAGTAACTTGAATTTCATGAAATCCGTGAATTTGGGGCGTTATATGAATTCCGTAAATTCCTTTGATTTTATAATTTTTGTGAATTCCGTAAATTCTCTGGATTCTGCAAATTCCTTTATCTCTATGAATTTCTTGAATCTCGGGAATTCATTTAATTTTGTGAATTCGTTGAATTCCACGAATTCTGTGCATTTCTTTAATTATGTAAATTCCGTAAATTCTTTTAATTCCGTTAATTCCATGAATTCTGTAAATTCCTGCGAAACCATTAATTTTTGTAATGTTCTGAATTCCATGAATTCCTTAAATTTCGTGAATTTCGGGAATTTAATATATTCCATGAAATCCGTAAATTCCGGGCGTTATATAAATTCCGTGATTTCCTTGAATTCCATAATTTTGATGAATTCCGTGAATTCTTTGAATTCTGTAGTCTCCTTGAATTCCGTGTATTCAATAAATTGCATGAATTCCGTGAATTCCTAAGATTTCTTGAATTCCAAGAATTCTAGGAATTCAAAGAATTCCAGTGATTTAAAGGATTCCAGGGGTTCAAAGAATTTTATCAGTCGCTTGAATTCCATGGAATCCGTGAATTCCAAGCTCTATATAAATTCTGTGAATTCCTTGAATTTCACCATTTCTGTGAATTCTTTGAATTTCATCATTTCCGTGAATTCTATGAATTCCTAAAATTTCATGAATTCCTTAAATTTCATGAATAAAACAGGTGTCTAGTTTCTGGCTATTAGATTTGTATGGTAAAATTCCAATAAACATTTAGTACTATACCAATACCAGCATTTGGAAACTACAACATAGTGCATTGCAGCGTTACGAAATTCAATTAATTCACAGAATTCACGGAATTTACATAATTCACGGAATTCAACAAATTCAAAGAATTCACGGAATTAAGAAAAATCAGAAAATTCACGGAATTCAGGAAAATCAGAGAATTCACGCAATTTACGGTATTGACGAAATTTAAACAATTCACGGGAATCAAAGAATCCGCGGAATTTAAATAATTCAGGAAATCCAAAGAATTCAAGGAACGCAAGGAATTTATGAAATTTACAAAATTTGCGGAATTCATGTACTTCGCGACATATATGGAATTCGATAATTGATCAAATTCACAGAATTAATGGAATTCGCGGAAATGATGGAATTCGCGGAATTAATTAAACTCACGGAATTAATGAAATCACGGAATTCACGGAATGTATGGAATTCATGGACTTTCACGAAATCCGTGAATTCCATGAAGTCCAAGTATTCCCTGAATTCCTTGGATTCTGTGAATTTCATGAATTCAGTAAATTCCTTGAATTCCGTCAATTCCACCAATTGCATGCATTTCGTGAATTCTGGGCGTTACAAGAATTCCCCAAATTCCGTAAATTCCGTGTTTGAAGTCATTTCCGCGAATTCTTTCAATTCTTTGAAATCATTTTGGTTTTAAATTAAATTTTGTTATGTTTTTTTTAATATAAATTTTAAATATTCAATTATATTTCATTACAAATTAAAATTATTATAATTAAAATACAAACTTCATACGTTTTCGTGCAACTTTCTTTAAGAAATTATCTTTTTTTTTTAAACCTAAATTGTTTTTTAGGAATTTGTTTTATTCAGTACAAAATTAATGACTTTTCTTGAAATTTCGTATTTTTTGGTTTAATTCAATTATCTTTTATTACAAATAAAAAGGGGCTGAAAATCTTTTTTTTTTATTCAAAATTTGTCTTTGTGAAGATTCGTATTTTTCGTTCAATTAAACTATTTTTTAATTAAAAATTAAAATATCAATTAGTGCAAATTTCTTTAAAAATTCATTTCTTTAATTAACAACTAAATTCTTTTTTTAACAATCTGCGTTTAATCACACATTTAAATTCGTGTTGTGCAGGAAAAATTTAATTTTTCTGTTCAAAAATCGTATTTTATAATCGTATTAATCTTTTGGGTTGAAAATTCACATTCTTTATAAAGCTCGCCTGTTTGGCTTTTAAATTCAATATTTTCATTGCCACTTTTTTATAGTGAGTGAAAATCTTTTTTATTTGAAAATTTATCTTAGCTGAAAAATTGTCATTTTTCGAAGAAAATTAATTTACTTTGTTGAAAACTCTTCGATTTTGGTTTAATTGAATTATTTTTTATTATAAACGAAAATCATTCTTAATTAAAACATGAACATCATCTTTTTAGTATAGCTTTCTTTGAGAATTCATCTTTTTCGGATAAAAATCTAATTATTTTTGGAAATTCGTGTTTTTCAGTAGAAATTTTAATTAGTATGTTAAATAATCGTCTTTCTGGCTTAAAAAATAATTATCCATGTTTAAAAATTAAATTTTTTATGGTTAGCAATAAAAATGTAATTATTCTGTTCAAAAATTGTCTTTTTTAGTAGAAGATTCAGCTTTGTGGTTGAAAATTGAATTATTTTTTTAGAATTCATGTTTTTCAGTAGAAAATTTAATTATTCTGTTGAAAAATTGTCTTTTTTAGTAGAAAATTCATTTCTTTGGTAAAAATTTAATTATTTGTTGAGAATGCGTGTTGTAAAGTAAAAATGTAATTATTCTGTTCAAAAATCGTCTTTTTCAGTAGAAGATTTAGCTTTGTAGTTGAACATTGAATTATGTTTTGAAAATTTGTGTTTTTCAGTAGAAAATTCTGTTGAAAAATCGTCTTTTTCAGTAAAAAAAATTAATCTTCTTGATTCAAAACTCGCATTTATTTATAAAGCTCGTATGTGGGGTTTGAAAATTCAATATTTTAATGCCATTTTTTTTATAGTGAGTGAACAATCTTTTTGATTTGAAATTTTTTTTTTGTTGAAAAATCGTCTTTTTTAGTAAAAAATTAATCTGCTTTGTTAAAAATTCTTCTCTTTTCGTGTAATTTGATTATTTTTCATTACAATCAATATCATTCTTAATTAAAACATAAACATTTTTTTAGTACAACTTTTTGTGAGAATTCATCTTTCTTGGTTGACAATTAAATTATTTTTGGTGAATTCGTGTTTTTCAGTAGAAAGTTTAATTATTATGTTGAAAAATCATCTTTTTTAGTAAAAGATTCAGCTTTGTGGTTGAAAATTAAATTATTTTTTGAAAATTCGTGTTTACAAGTAGAACATTTTTTTGTAGTGAGTAAAAAATCTTTTTTCAATTGAAAATTTATCTTTGCTGAAAAATCGTGTTTTTTAGTCGAAAATTAATCTTCTTTGTTAAAAATTCGTCTTCCTTGATTTAATTTAATTATTCTTTATAACAAATGAAAATCGTTCCTCATTAAAACATTATCCTATTTTTAGTACAACTTTCTTTGAGAATTTATCTTTTTTGGTTGAAAATTAAATTCTTTTTTGTGAATTCGCGTTTTTCAGTACAAAGTAAAATTATTTTGTTGAAAAATCGTCTTTCTAACTAGAAAAAGAATTTTTTTGGTTTGCAAATTCAATTTTTCATGGAAAGTTCGTCCGTTAAGCTTAAAGATTCAATCATTTTTTAGGAATTTTTTTTTATGTATTGACTCAAAAATCTTTTTAATTGAAATTTATATATTTTTTGAAATTTTTTCGGGACGACTGAAAAATCCCGAAAAATAAAATTCCCGACACTGTAAAATTTCCTAATTAGAAAATTCTCGATTAATCAAATTCGCGAATAATAAAATTGCCAAAAAATAAAAATACCGATTTGGAAAATTCCCAAATAATAAAATACACGAATAATAAAATTACCGAAAAATAAAAATACCGAATTGGAAAATTGCCGAAAAATAAAATTTACGAATAATAAAATTGCCGAAAAATAAAAATACCGAATTGGAAAATTCCCGAATAATAAAATTTTGGGATAGTAAAATTTCAGAATTATGAAATTTTCGAATTGCAAAATTCCCGAATAAAAAAATTCTCGACAGTTTATAATATTACCGAATTGGAAAATTCCCGAATAATAAAATTCGCAATAGAAAATTGCCGATTTATAAAATATCCGAATTGGAAAATTCCAGAATTTTAACAATTAGAATTTTTAATAAATATATTTTATTTATTACAAATTCAACAATAAGATATTAGTTTAAAAAATTATTTTTAACATTACAAATTTCGAAGCTTATTTCTGGAATTTAAAGTAGCAATAATTTTAAATAAAATATTTCTAGGTAACGCGTGTTTTTTAATGTTCGCAGTATTATAAAAAATACAAAAAGCGTTCGCAAAAATAAAATTTTATATTAATATTTATATATATAAATTTATATTTCGAGTCTGTTTGAAAAACGTTATAAGGTACGTAGAAAATTAAACGAGATTTTTGTTCCAAGCGCACGTTTTCAAAAATAGGGAAGGCGATACAAAAATTTAATTTTAAATTTGTGTGTGTGTGTGTATAGATTTTTCATTTGAAAAGCTTTGTAAGGTACAGAGAAAATTTAGAGATAATTTTTTTTCTTCCAAGCGCACGTTTTTAAAAATTTGGTAGATGATACGAAATTTAATTCTTTTTTCATAGAAAAAATTATTGCTTACATTTTTACGCTTTTTTTGAAATGTGCATAATATTTTTGAATAAAAAAATACAAAGAGCTCTCGCAAAAATGTACTTTAAAATTTTAAATAAATAAATATATATGTATACATATATTAATTTGAAATTCAATTTTTGCTAAAGCTTTTTCTATTTTTTTCATATTCTATACACATTTTCAAAAAAAGCGTCAAAATGTGAGTTATTATTTTTTCTTTCAATGTAGAATTAAATTTTTATATCGCTTTCCTTATTTTTGAAAACTTGCGCTTGGAACAAAATTGTCGTTAAATTTTTTACGTACCTTGCAACGTTTTTCAAACAGACTCCAAATGTAAATATATATATATATTAATTTTACATTTTATTTTTGCGAACTCTTTTTACATTTTTTCAAATACTGTGAACATTAAAAAAACATGCGTTATCTAGACATATTTTATTTAAATTATTGCTATTTTTAATTCAAAAAATCAGCTTCGAAATTTTGAATGTTAAAAGTAATTTTTGAAACTATTATCTAATTGTTGTATTTGTAATCAATAAAATATATTTATAAAAAAATCTAATTGTTAAAATTCGGGAATTTTCCAATTCGGTAATATTATAAACTGTCGTAAATTTTATTATTCGGGAATATTCCAATTCGGGAATTTTATAACTCTGAAGTTTTATTATTCGAGAATTTTATTATTCGGGAATTTTTCAATTTGGTATTTTTATTTTTCGGCAATTTTATTATTGGCAAATTTTATTTTTCGGCAATTTTCCAATTCGGTCTTTTTATTTTTCGGTAATTTTATTATTCGTGTATTTCATTAATTGAGAAATTTCCAAATCGGTATTTTTATTTTTCGGCAATTTTATTATTGGCGAATTTGATTATTCGAGAATTTTCTAATTCGGGAATTTTACTGTGTCGGGAATTTTATTTTTCGGAATTTTTCAGTTGTCCTAATTTTCCTTTTTTGTTTGACTACAACTATTTCTATTCAAAAATGAAAATCATTTTTTTATCCAATATCAAGCACCATTTTTTTTTTTTTAATAAATATTTTTATTTTTGAAAATTCAACTTATTAGTTAAAATTTAAACTATTTTAGTTTATTATTAAAAAAAGAGTATGTATGTGGTTGAAAATTTGAGAAAAAATCCTACCGGAATTTATGCACGGCCCCGTATTACACAGATGCACTTGATCATGGGGTTGCAATGTCTGACCCCGTTCATGTGAAACTAAGATTTGCATGTTACAAGAACTATTAATTCGTACGAGGAAACGCCCATTCACGATTTCAAATTTTTAATTTGCCTGGATAAATTATCTAGTATTTGTATACTTTATAGTGTATCATTAGAAAATGGGAGTAACGGACTTTTCTCTTTATGGGGAATTGAAGATGTACCTTTTCTCCAAGTTCATCCCGGCAATATTAATCAATCGCAATAAAGACATTAATAAACAGCAATGAGTACATTTAATATCAGTTACCAAAGATTAAAAGTTCACGCTACTTGTAAGTCATTAATTAATCATTCCGACAGTTCATTATATATTATATATGTATATATCATTTCATAATAGAGGGCATGATAATTAGATTTATTTTTGATATATAGTAATATTCACCTTTAGAATATTTCCTGGTGGTTGCATGCAAAAAAAATTATCAGAATTATTATTTTTATATAAAATTGTAATTCAGATTTCTCACACTTTCCCCTATATTCACCTTTTCATCTTTTTTAATGAACCAGAAAATTTATTTAGAAAAAAAGAAGATTTATTTTATTTTGTTATGGGTTTCATAGAAAATCTTATATTTGAGAACGTTTTATACGAAATACAGAATTTTTTTATGACGAGAAAATTCTAGTATAGTAAAAATGACTTTTCGTGTGTGTAATCATCTGAGAAAATACTTTTTATATTTTTTAACATTTAAAGAAAATTAAAGATACATTTTCAGACTATTTCTGGATTATTAAAGTAGTAAAATTCTGGATTCATTAAAGTAGAATTAAATTTGACTATTTGGATTTAATCTAGATTTTATAAAAGATTTTATTCAACATGTTTTCTGGACATATTTGGCACATTATTGTATGTAATATGAAATATTTTACTTTAAAAGTGTACACTTCATAGCTCTTGCATAGTTGAAAAAATTTTTTGGTTTGAATTGTATTCTTTTGTTAACATTTAAAATAAAAAATTTTAACTAAAATTGTAACCATTCCTAGTTCGGTTGAAAAATTATATTCTTCAGTTTAAAATTCAATTGTTTGATTTCCAACTTCTTTATTTTGTTTAAAATGATTCTTTTTTGGTATAAAGGGACTCTTTTGGTTTAAAATTTTATTTATTTCTTTAAAAATTAATCTTTTTTATCGAAAATTAATTTTTTAACTGTAAATTTAAATATTTCATGTTTGGTTGAAAGTCAATCTTCTTCAGCTGAAAATTCAACTCTTTGTTTGTAAATTTCTTTGTTTTTGTTACAAATGATTCTTTTTTAGTAATAAATAATCTTTTTGGTTATAAATCAATCTTCTTTCAAAATTAATTTTTTTTAACTAAATTTTTTGTCGATATTCTCATATAGATATTCAATCTGTTTAGCGGAAACTTTATTTCTTTGGTTCAAGATTGAACTATTTCGTTACAAATTTATTTTGTTTGTTTATAAACTTATTTGTATATGAAGGAATTTTTTTATAGAAAATTAACATTTTTGGTTAAAAATGTTACTATTAGGTTGAAAATTTCATTAAAAATTAAAATTAGCCTTTTTTTAAAATTACTTTATTCGACTAAAAATTTAACTTAATTTCTTTTCAGATAGAAATTTCATATTTTGGCAAAAATTCATTTTTTTACTTGAAAATTTATTTTATTGTCTTAAACTCTTATTTTTATAACTGATAATTAAACTATTTAATTTTTTCTTAAGAATTGATATTTTTGGTTGAAAATTCAACTATTAGGTTAAAAATACTATTACAAATGAAAAGGTTTGGTTAATAATTCATTATTTTTTTGTAAATTATTCTTGTTGATAGAGGGTTAATTTTTTTTCGAAATATGATTTTTTTGATTGAAAATTAGTTTTTTTTCTCATTAAAAATTAACTTTTTAACTGAAGAGCTTTAGCGCTTTTGCATAGTTTAGACAATTTTTTTAAATTTATTTATTTTGCTAACAATTTTCCAAATTATTTTTTAACTGAAAATTGGTTTGAAATTTAATTTATTTCGTTGAAAATCAGTTTTGTTTATTTAAAATTAATTTTTTTAATGGCAATTTAACTATTTCATATTTGGTTAAACATCAATCTTCTTCAGCCAAAAGTTCAACTATTTGTTTGAAAATTTCTTTGTTTTTTTTTAATTATTCTTTTTTGAAAATAAATTATAATTTTGGTTGAAAATTAATTTGTTTAACTAAATTTTTTGTCGATATTTTTATGTAGGAATTCAATCTGTTTAGTAAAAACTTTATTTCTTTGTTTGAAGATTGAACTATTTCGTTGAAAATTAATTTTATTTGCTTATAAACTTACTTCTGTATAAAGAAATTTTTAATAGAAAATTAACATTTTTGGTTAAAAATGCTACTATTAGGTTAAAAATTTCAATAACTGATAATTAAACTATTCCATTTTTTCTTAAAAATTTATCCATTTTGGTTGAAAATTCAACTATTCGGTTAAAAATTCTATTACTATTAGGTCAATCATTCATCATTTTCTTGTCAATTATTCTTGTTAGTGGAGGGTTAATTTTTTTGTTTGGAATTTAATTTCTTCAATTGAAAATTATCTTTTTTCTTACTTAAAACTAATTTTTTAACTGAAGAGCTTTAGCGCTTTTGCATAATTGAAACATTTTTTTTAAATTTAATTATTTTGTTAAAATTTTTTTAAATTATTTTTAGACTAAAAATTTAACCATTCCTAGTTTGGTTTCAAAATTATCTTCTTCAGTTTAAAATTCAACTGTTTGATTTCAAACTTCTTTATTTACTTGAAAATTATTTTTATTCTATAAAATCACTCTTTTCTTGAAATTTGTATTTATTTCGTTGAAAATTAGTTTTTTTATTGAAAATTAATTTTCTAACTGGAAATTGAACTATTTCATGTTTGTTTTTTCAAATAAAATTCCAGTTCACTTTCCAACCCTAAAATAAGAATTGTAAATAATAAGTTAATTTTCTGTTAAATAGTCGATTTTTATCCAAAAAGTATGACTTTTTAACAAGATTGTTAAATTCTCAACAAAACAGTTGCATTTTTGTCCAAGTAAAATGAAAATTCTACTGAAACAAGTGAATTTTAAAAACAAAAAGAGAAATTTACCGAAAAAATTGTTTTCATCGAAAAAAGAATTCAGTTGACTTTTCAGCAAAAAAATATGAATTTTAAACAAAAGTTTAACGTTCTACGAAAAGAGCTGAATTTTTCACCCAAAAAGATGAATTTTTGATACCACTGTTGCAGTTGAAACCAAAAAGGATTTCTTTTTAAGAAAATTGTTAAATTTTCATCAAAATAATAAAATTTAGAACTAAAAAGGTAACCTTAAAAGAAAATTTTTGAGAATTTCCAAAAATAACGTACATATTGAATGACTCCCTCCCCACTACGGTTACAAATCTAAACGAATTGTCTCGACTCCCCACCCGCTCCCTCTTGAGCTGTAACGTAATTTTAATACAGTCTCTTAATTTTATTTAAAAGAATCAATTACCCTATTTCCGTGAAAAATTATCTAATTTCCCCTGTTTTGACATCATTTTGGGCTATAGTCTGATAATGTAATCAAATCTAAGTACACGCACAGAAAAAAAAACCGACCGAGCGCATGCGCATATCGCATTGGAATTTCACGACTATACTTAACAACTACATATTTTCGATATTATATTCATGGAATATTACAATTTTGAAACACTTCAAAAGAATCAAAATTAAGTATCCTTGCATAAAATTGGATAACAATTTTTTCTGTCCAAAATAGGGAACAATGATCTTTAGTTGCAGGTTTATTGACTCAACACATTTGACAAAATGTTTATAAATTTAAAATGAAATTTAAGTTTAAGTAACTTAAAATAGATAAAATTTTAAATTCAGATTACAGATCATTCGTTCTTTGATTACTTTCCCCGTTTTTATTTTGAATTAAAAATATTTAACATAACCTCAACTTGACTGAATGTATCATCTGATCGACATTTCATACCCTTTATCTGTTTTTCCTTCGTGTACGAACATTAAAGTTTAATTTCAAATTCACAAATAAGTTATCAATTAATTTCTTAAATATACCACAAATAAGTAAACTCCTCATATATTTACAGGCATTATTTTGCCCTATAATTAAACATAAAATATGTTAGCCCTGAATATCTAGATGTTACGTTTGAACATCCATTTTTCTCCGTGTATGTTCTTTGCTATGATAAATGCAAAAACTGAAAAACAACTTCATTACTTACTTGTAAAATGATTTGATGAAACAAATCAATCCTTTTTCAACCGTTGATATTTATTGATTTCAAATCGTAGATTTCATATTATTTAGTCTTACGGTCCAATCGTAAATCGAAAAAATAAATATGAGTCAAAAAAACATGTTCTTCGAAACTCAGATATTTATTTAATAGAAAAAACTCCTTTCAAAACTTCCTGACGTTTCAGTACACATGCGTACCTTTTTCAAAGGATCTTAAACCTAAATAATTATATTAAAAATTAGTAATTTTAATACGAACAAATATGATGGATAATTACGTAGATTTAAATACATTGTTACCTGAGTTGATGATAGTTTAAATAGTCAAACCGATCAATTTTCAGCAAAAAAAAAAGGAACATTTCAGTCAATTGATTTAAGAAAATTAATTAAAATTTAGTCTTTTTTTTTTTTTTTTTTTTTTTTTTTTTTGAAGCCTCAAAAAATTTTTTCGAGACTTCCATCGATTACAACTACATTTTTTTAAAATTGTACGAGAAAACAAAGTTGGCGTAGGTTAGGACGGACGAACAAAAATTGACAGTTTCAGAAATACATGAAGAATACGTAATGAACGATGATGTAATAGGCAAGTTTCCATTGAAAACCACTGATGTGGAAGCGCACACATACATATACACATATATACATAAACATATTAAAATTATTGAGTATTATTGAGTCTATTTTTATAAACAAATATCGTAAAATTTCTGTTAATTTACAGACTGAAATTCTAAATATCAATAAAATTTATCAGAGTATTATAAAATAATGTTTTTAATATTAATCATCTCTATATGTATATATTTGTATAGGTATGTATGCTATATGTGTGTATATATATGCATATGTGTGGATGTGTACATATACACATTTTTAAAAATAAAAAAAAAAATAAATAAATTTTTTAAAATTTTTTAAATTTTTTCAAATTTTTTAAATTTTTTATTTCAAATTTAAACTCAATTACGCGCTTCCACATCAGTGGTTTTCAATGGAAACTTGCCTATTACATCATCGTTCATTACGTATTCTTCATGTATTTCTGAAACTGTCAATTTCTGTTCGTCCGTCCTAACCTACGCCAATTTTGTTTTCTCGTATAATTTTTAAAAAATGTAGTTGTAATCGATTGAAGTCTCGAAAAAATTTTTTAAGACTTCAAAAAAAAAATGACTAAATTTTAATTAATTTGCTTAAAACTATTGACTGAAATGTTCCTTTTTTTGACTGAAAATTGATCTGTTTGTCTATTTAAACTATCATCAACTCAGGTAACAATATATTTAAATCTACGTAATTATCCATATATTTGTTCGTACTAAAATTACTCATTTTTAATATAATTATTTAGGTTTAAGAACCTTTGAAAAAGGTACGCATGTGTACTGAAACGTCAGGAAGTTTTGAAAGGAGTTTTTTCTATTAAATAAATATCTGAGTTTCGAAGAACATGTTTTTTTGACTCATATTTATTTTTTCGATTTACGATTGGACCGTAAGACATAAATAATATGAAATCTACGATTTGAAATCAATTCATTACTTACAATGTTTTAATTTTTTAAAATAAACCAATTCTGGCTCAATCCTTGCATTAACTTTTGTCGTTTTATGGTAAAAATGAAACTTCATTTCTTTCTGGTTATGAATCAAGCCTTTAAAGATATAGACACCTGATAGTATGTTACAAGAAAAACATGTAAGATACTACGATCGAGGATTACCTATATGAGCTAATAAATTTGATAATATTAATAACCAAACCGGTTATATATCGATTCTTGATTTCTAATAATTTTATCAATGAGTGTGATAATCTGGACAACTAAAAGCCAAAGGCGATCCCCTATTATTAGAAGTGCGACTCTATAAAAAAAAAGAAAAAAGACAGTTTAACCAAATGCACATATTATATCCACAGGTGCGATTATATGAGATTTATAGCGCTGTTTATGTCCGGATGCAAATCGACGCATACAATTAAGGTGATAAGTGCGTGCAACAATTTCAGGCCGTAATTAATGGATTTTTATCGAAGAAGTTACTGGAGCGGATTCCAGTTTAACCGGTGTTCTCGCAAAGCAGAGGATAAAGAGTAGCGCATTCCCAACATTAGATGTAACACTATCTCACGACAGAATTTGCACCTTGTTTAAATGCATTACGTTATGTGAGTGCCGCACGGAAGAATCGTTTTTCATTTCGACGCTTCCTCTATGTGGCTTTAAAAAAAGTTTCACTTATAGAGACGATTATATGTACTCTGAAAGAGTAATTTCTATGCCTATTACTTACAACCACTAATCACTGTTATTCACGGAGAAAAATGGATGTTTATACTAAACACAGTAAAAAAAATCTGCGCGCTTCGCGGGCACATGCTCATCGCGCGCGACTCGCTTTGCTCGCAAGTTTAAGCGCGCGACGATTGAATTTCGCGCTTCGCGCTCGATAATGGGTTAACTCGCGCTTCGCGCTCGAACTTAATTACATCTCGCACTTCGCGCTCGGATATTTATTCTTTGCATTTGTGACACTCGCGCTGCGCTCGATTTCCGACAGACATTTGTAAACAGGTTTTGTTGGATTTTTTTCGCATAACTTTCGTCGTTTTTCCACACATTTTTTTTTATTTAATTTTTTTCAACGTTATTTTTCACGAATAAAACAAAAAGTACGCGTCCTATCAAGAAGTGATTCTTAGCGAAATTGTAGATCTTTTTGGGGATAACCATTTCTGCTAATTAATCTTTTTTCGTATCCTAGATAGTTTGTCCACAAAATGGAATTTTTTATTTTCTATTATTTTTTGTGAAATCAAAATTTGAATTTTCGATTTTTGAAGAAAATCCAAAAATTAGTTATGATAATCTTGTAGGGCTTTCAAAAATAAATATTTTTCTTTTCTTGACTTTTTTTAATATCGTGCGTTTTTTGGCTTCAAATTTTGATTTTCAGTTGATTAAAAAAAATTTGAAAACGCTATAACTCTGAGAATTTTCTTTTTATCGAAAAAAAAACATAAAGATAAATGGTTTTTTTCTTTTTAATACTATAAATATCCGTACAGAGGATTTTTAAAATTCATAAAAAAGTGGTTTCAAAAAGTTTCAAAATGCGCTCACTTTTTGACTTTTCATCAAAAATGGCTGGCTCACGAACTCGTCCTTTCTTTTAGGACCTACAAAAAGTGTGCTAAAGATGAATTTGATTTGTTCATTTTTTCGAGAGTTATCGTGTTTACGGACGGACGACCGGACGGACGGACAGACAGACGCTATCGTGAAAACCTGATTTTCGGATTTAGGGGGTCTCGCAACGTGGGGATCCGTTGAAAAAGTGTGATGTCAAATCTCCAACAATTCTAATACTTTCTCAATCATAAATGATGAGAATGTAAAAAGGATCAATTTTGTTGCAGAGCATCTTACGTCAACGATCATTTGACTCTCGGGATCATAGTGATCTGTCCATTTGGATCAATTTGATCTTATTTTTTGGGTTCATTTTTCAGACTAAACAAAATGGCCGCAAATTATTGGCGCCTGTGTCATAACGACATAACCTAAAAATTGTATCTAACCACACGCAAGTGACAACTACAATTAACAGGTGATATTTTCTAATATCAGATTTTTTTTTAACTTTTCAAGTACACTGCACGATCAGAAACTACAAAAAGCTTGCACATGAGATAAAGTACTCTAAGAATGTCAGCCATCTTGGTATCATTTTTTTTGCATATCAAAATGATATTGATTTCGGTATCATTTTGAACACTTTTTACATGCTCATCCTAATGAGAAGGTATTAGTTTTATGTGGAATTTCACTTTGTCGGTTTTCATCAAATCCCCACGTTTTGAGACACACTGAGTCAGAAAAACGATTTTTACAAAGGTGTTTGTCTGTCTGTCTGTAGTCTGTATTCTGTAGGCACGATAAGTTTCAAAAAATTGATCAGATTGAATTCTGCTTTGGCACAATTTTTTTAAAACCAAAAAAGAAAGAACCAGTTCGTAAACCAGCTATTTTGGATCAAAATTCAATAATTGAGCGCGATTTTAACATTTTTGAAACCACATTTTTTCAATATTTCAAAATTCTATCAACGGTCATTCATGGTAGTCAAAAACTCAAACAATTCATTCTTATGACTTTTTTATATAAAAATAAAATTACCAGAGTTAGAGCATTTTCAAAATCCAAAAAACAAACTTAAATGAACATTTTAAGCCAAACAACGCATGATATGAAAAAAAATCAAGAGAAGAAAAATGTTTATTTTTGAAAGCCCTACTAGATAATAATAACAGCTTTTTTAATTTGGTCGAAAAGTTGAGAAAATTCAAAAATTTATCGTACCAAAAATGTTTGAAATCCCTTTTTTTCAAGATTTTAAAATTCTATGTACGTTTGTTTATAGTACTCAGAAACTCAAACAATTTATCCTCATGGCTTTTTTCTATAAGAAGAAAATTATCAGAGTTAGAGCATTTTCAAAATCCAAAAAAACAAACTAAAATGAACATTTTAAGCCAAAGAACGCATGATATGAAAAAAAGTCTAGAAAAGAAAAACGTACCTTTTTGAAAGCCTTAAGAGACTATGATAAAAGCTTTTTTAATTTGGTCGAAAAGTTGAAAATTCCTAATTTGATCGTACCAGAAATAATGAAAAATAAAAAATTCAATTTCTTGGTCAAACTATGCAATATACGCAAAAAATGAAAAAGCTCAAATTGCCTGCCCTGCAAAGAACTACAAATTTATAATAAATCACTTTTCGATAGCACGCGTAGTTTTTTGTTTTGAGTCGTAAAAAACAACATTAAAAATAAAAAAATAAAAAATTGTTGGACTAACGACACAAGCTACGAAAAAAATGGTATGAAACAAGGTATGAAATAAAATTAACAGACAAAAGTTGTTCGCCTAAGAAGATCTATAAATTTATCGTTAATCATTTTTCGATAGGACGAGTAGACTTTCTTTCAATCGTAAAAAATAAGATTAAAAATTTAAAATTAAATTTTTGGAAAAAGGACAGAAAAGACGAAAGAGGACATAGGATCCGATATGGGTTCCTGTATTAGAACCTATGCAGATGCGCAGTAGTTTTGATTTATTCCTAAAAAACAAGATCAAAAATAAAAATAATTATAAAAACAAGGAAATAAGAATATGTATGATTCAATTTTTATGCATATTATAAATCGTAATGATATACATTTATTGAATTGATACATTTTTCAGCGCAGCTTAGAATACAATTTAAAGCAAAATAAGAAACAAATATAAAAATAATCATGATAAATAGTATTTGATCTTTATCTTGCAATTTTTTAATAATAAATTCCAGGCAGAGTTACATAAAAAATGTTTTATATTGAATATAAAAGTGTTGTGTCTAATATAGAAAAGTTGGCATGTTGGACAAAATCGAGTGCGAAGCACGAGATACGTGATGAGAATGTGTTCGTTAAAGCCGAAAGAGCTTTAACAAAAGAGCTTTAACAAAGGAGAGTTCAAAATCACAAAATCACAGTTGTCGGTCCGTTGACCGTTTGTTTTCAAAAGGTCTGTGTACGAATGCGAGAGAAATACAAAGCCCAAGCGCGGGGTGCGATTGCTATGAATCGCGTTCCGTAGGTGCGTTCAATTTCTCGAGCTAAGCTCTTTTAACGAAAGAGAGTTCACAATCACAAAATTACAGTGTTGGATGTTTTGAGTCTTCATTTTGAAAGGTTTGCGCAAGAATGTGCGAAAATATAAAGATCGAGCGCGAAACGCGAGATAAATATATTATCGAGCGCGAAGCGCGAGAACCAACAGTCGCGCGTCCTAGGCGCGCTCAAACTCACAAACATCTGGATTTTTCGGGTAAATACATTTCATATTTTATTAAACTGATCTGCAATGAAATCCTCCTTTAAGGCCATGTGACGAGTGGGTCACGTGACCAGATTCCTACCTTACAGCCACCTTTCTTATTTCCCAACTTATTTTCACACTAAGAGCCACATCGAGTTGAAAATTTGGGATCATAAATAAGAAGTACTAAGAAATGTGGGTCTGGTCCTAAACTTTAATAATTATAAAAAAAGCAAAAACAAATATTTACAACAATAAACTTTTTTCATAATTATACAAATTTAGGACTGGACCCACCATTCTTAATGATTCTGGCTTGGTCTCCCAAATTTTCAACTTGATGTGGCGTTTCGTGTGAATATAAGTTGGGAAATAAAAAAAGTGGCGGTAAGGTAGGAATCTGGTCACGTGGCCCACTCATCACATGGCCTTAAATGAAATTATTTTTAGTACGAAGATTTCGATGCTCCGAACCCCCTCATGTTGTCTGTTCTTTGATATGTTTTCTTGTTCTGAGGGAATGCTTGCTGATTTTTGTCGATCAATTCGGCGTGAAACTCTAATTGATTAAATTAAAATAGAAGATTTTTGAAGTGAAAAATTTGTGATGAAAAGGAAAAAACCACGAAGTAGCTGAAATTATATTATTATATAGACATTCTAATGTTTATTCTGCTTAAACTGTTGCACTTTATAACCGGTTTGTAATTATTATTATCATTATCAAATTATAAATATTTTATTTCAACTTAATTGTTTAAAAATGGCATTCAAAGAAAAAAATAAACATTACATGAAAATTATATGTTTTAGATATTTTCTTTTGTTGAATTTCTATTTAGAAGCTCTAAATATTATATTTTCATCCATCAAAATATAAAGGAGAGAAAAAAATTTGTTTTTGTAGACAAGTGTTATAGGACAACCATCTTCATGAGTTTTTTCGATGAAATAAAAGTTACCAAAGTTATAACATTTTCAAAATCGAAAAAACCAAATGAAAATAAACATTTGCAGCCAAAAAAGCGTATTCTGTTGAAAATGTTTGTAATTTTACAACACATC
This sequence comes from Belonocnema kinseyi, assembly GCF_010883055.1. NCBI lineage: Eukaryota > Metazoa > Arthropoda > Insecta > Hymenoptera > Cynipidae > Belonocnema > Belonocnema kinseyi. The sequence continues at coordinate 112,550,149 of NC_046665.1, read as the reverse complement.
TACCAGAATTCTACAATACAAGCGTAAGCTGAAATTGCAATCATGGTATTAGAATGATGAAATTGCAAAACATGTATTGTAAGTGTTGTAAATCATAAAGTCATCATCCAACATTCCAATACATGTATTAGAGTCTTTGTAAGACGAAAATTCTGCACAAGTAGATTACGTAATTATTGGAATTTAAGGAATTCACGAAGTTTATTGAATTTACAAAATCATAAAATTCATTGAATTCACAGAAATCATGGAATTCACAGAAATCATGGAATTCACAGAATTCATGGAAATTAGGGAATTTATGAAATTCACAGTAGTCACGGAATTTGCAGAATTCATGAAATTCAAGAAACTCACAAAATTTATGGAATTCAAGAAATTTACGAAAATAATCGAGAACAAGGAATTTAAGAAATTCATAAAAATCACAGAATTCGCGGAATTCATAGAATTAAAGGAAATCGAGAAATGTATGGTATTCACGAAATTCAAGATATTCAAGGAATTCAAGGAATTCGTGGAATTCGCAAAATTTATGGAATTCATTGGATTCGCCGAATTCATGGAGTTTAATGAATTGAAGAAATTCGTGGAATGCATTAAATGAAAGGAATTTATGTAATTCATTTAACTAAAGGAATTCGAGGAATTCTATGAAATCAAGGAATTCGCGGAATTTATCAAATTTATGAAATTTATGGAATTCAAGTTATACGGAATTCAAGAAATTAAAGGAATTCGCAGAATTAATAATAATAAAAGAATTCTCGAAATTCATGCAACACCCGGAATTCACGGAATTCATCGGATTCGCGAAATTCATGGAATTCAATAAATTCAAGGAATTCATGAAATTCATTGAATTGGAGGAATACACGGGATTCATTGAATTGAAGCATTTCATAGAATTCATTTAACTGACGGATCTCGAGGAAATCTTTGAAATCAAGGAAT
>NC_046665.1:112546465-112549095 GCF_010883055.1 Belonocnema kinseyi | reverse complement strand
ATTTAACTGACGGATCTCGAGGAAATCTTTGAAATCAAGGAATTCACGAAATTCATCGAATTCATTACATTTACGGAATTCATGGAATTTACGGAATACACGTTACATGCCTAATTTACGGAATTCATGCAATTCGCGAAAATCACAGAATTAAAGAAATAAGCGGAATTCGCAGAATTCATAGAAATAAAAGAATTCTCGAAATTCTTGTAACATCCGAAATTTACGCAATTCATGCAATTCACAGAACACCAGGGATTCAAAAAATTGACCAAATTATTGGAATTCATGGAATTCTTTGAATTGGAGGAATACACGGGATTCATTGAATTGAAGCATTTCATAGAATTCATTTAACTGACGGATCTCGAGGAAATCTTTTGAAATCAAGGAATTCACGAAATTCATCGAATTCATTACATTTACGGAATTCATGGAATTTACGGAATACACGGTACATGCCTAATTTACGGAATTCATGCAATTCGCGGAATTCACAGAATTAAAGAAATAAGCGGAATTCGCAGAATTCATAGAAATAAAAGAATTCTCGAAATTCTTGTAACATCCGAAATTTACGCAATTCATGCAATTCACAGAACGCCAGGGATTCAAAAAATTTACGAAATTATTGGAATTCAAGGAATTCATGGAATTCATGGATTTCAAGAAATTCGTGGAACTTCATGAATTGCATACAATTCGTGAATTCCGTGATTTCATTGAATTTCATTAACTCATTGAATTTTATGAATTCCTTAAATTTCATGAATTCCATTAATTCCACTATTTTTTTGAATCACATGAATTAGTTAATTATGTGAATTTCTTGCATTCCGTAAATTCCGTGAATTTGATGAATTCTGTGAATTTCTTTAACTCTTTGAATTCCGTAAATGCAGCGTTACCTAACGTTTCGAAAATAAACTTCCAATACATGTATATAGTGGAAGTTTCGAAAAGAAATTTTTAACAGTGTGGTATGGGAGAAAGTCAAGAGAAGAAAAACGTTACTTTTTCAAGGCCCTACCAGATTTTCCATACAACTTTTTAAATTTTGATGACAAAAATCGAAAATTCAAATTTTGTTCGCAAAAACAAACTAATGAAAATGCAATAACTCCATTTTGTGTAAAACCGGATACGAAAAGAGATAGATTTACAAAAACTATGTGCCTAGAAAAAAATAGAAAATTTTTCAGGAGTTAATTTTTTGTAGGATAATTATTTTTTGTTTTATTTTTGAGCAACAAAACATTAAAAATAAAAAATAAATTATATTTGAGTTGAACGATATAAGTTACCTGAATAAGTGAGAAAAAATTTATTCAACCAAAAAATATTTACAAATTTTTTAAGAATATTTTTTTATAGGAAGCGTAGTTTTTAAAAATTATAAAACCCTAAATTAAACATCATAAAAAATTATAAAAACATTGACTTGTTTTTATTCATGTTTCAGCGCAGCTAAGAATAAAATTTAATGCAAAATAAGAAACAAATATTAAAGTAATCATGATAAATTCAATTTGTACTGTATTTGGCAAAATATAAATACCCAATTTGAGCAATTAGCACCAATTACTATTCTTATGAAAAAAATTGACTGAAATAATAAAAAATTCTATTTTTATTTTGAATTTGTGCCACTCTTTTAATATTGCTATGAAAATTGATAAACTTCAAACAAAAAAAAAATAACAGAAAAAAAAACTATTCACCTTTTGAATTTTTGTCATTTCTTAAAATTACTATTCAAACCATAACTTTCGAACAATCAAATAGCGCAAAATATGCAAGAGTTGACTGTCGGGAATTAAAATTTGCATATGCATTTATACCTTCATGACATGACAAGAAAGACAATTTAAACATAGCAATTCTCAGTAGTATTTTTAAATGGTAAGACTACCCTGGACAATGATCTACACTGAAAAAAATTTTGCATCAAATCAAGTAGGCTAGTTAACTCGGCTGGTTTTATTTGAAAGAAGCAAGTATTTTCTTTTTACAAGGGACCGATTTTCTTGAATCAATAAAATAATAGAATCAGGACAACTATTTGAATCAAGAATATATTTACTCTAAGCAAAAAACTATTGAGTTAATTGGTTCCATTTTATTTATTTGCGTCAAGTTTAATAAATTATTGAATTAAGAATATAATATTCTTATGATAATTAACTAAAACTCTAACAAAATGTTTCTTGGTTCAAGTAAATTCATATACTTATTTTCAATACTATTTTAATTGAAACAATGTTCATGTTCTTGAGACGAGAAAATGAATGTATTCAGCGAAAAAATAATTTCTCTTAGAACAATGCTTGAATATTTTTTTTCAAATAATTATTAATTTAAAACGAATGTGATAGAATAAGATAGAACACACACATACTATGAAAATTAATATATTAGTCCAAATTAATTTAATTCTTACTGCATAAGTTAAAAATTTTGTCATGTGAACCTTATTTAATTTAAATTAGAGTTGTAAGACATAGTTGTATTTTGTTTTCACAAAATTTTCGTTTTCGATAATAGCAGTTTTAAAATCACAGAAATGGCAAAATTCATGAAAGTTATAAGTGAAAAAAATAGTTTTGAAAATAAATATAAATAAAAATATA
>NC_046665.1:112536661-112546365 GCF_010883055.1 Belonocnema kinseyi | reverse complement strand
TGAGTTTCAGGCAACAGATTTTTTAACTTTAGAAACAAAATGGTAATCTAGCCGAATTCAAAGAATTAATTTTTCCTTAATGAAAAACAAATTCCTTTATTAAGCAGGAATTTTTTAAATAATTTTCAATTTTATATTCTTACTTGTTATCTAAAATAGTTAATACCTTATTTTATATTTTTATGTTATTAATTGACAATGCAAGAAGTCCCGAGAACTGTAGCGCGCAAATAATGTTGCTATTTTAAATAATTAAGTAGAAATTTAGGTTTTTTCAAATAAAATTAACAAAATTAGGGTTTTCAGTCAATGAATTCAGTGATCATAGACAATTTCATTTTAACATGTCATTAATTATAGAAAATTTAATACGAATATTCTTAGTATGTATATTTATAAAAACTTAATAAAATTAAGTTTTTCAGTCGAAGAATTCATTACTCATGGAAAATATCTTGGACTACAAATGATTAACAATTCTGGCAATTACCCATATACTTATATAATTTTTTTAGTTTGCAAATAATAAAAAATAAATATATGACAGCATAAAACAAAGTTATAAGTTTTAAAAAATGCTTTGAAATACAATTATTACATTTTCTTGATGATTTAAAAAAAATTGTATGTGTCTTTAAAGCAAAATATTTAAGAAAAAAGAATTCAGTAACATTTTTAAAAAGTCTATTAAGAATGCATTTCATTTTATAAAGGAACAATTAAAAAAGTAACACTTACAAATTTTTTAAATAAAATAATTGAGAATACAAGATTTAAATTAAATTAAATTTTTAAAGAAAAAAGCATTGAGCCCTTTGTAAAATAAGTAAATTTCAATTATTTTTCCAGATTTTAAATTGTTGTTTTAGGAAAGCAATTTCATATTCAAATCTTTGTAAAAAAAAGGGATGGTAAAAGAATTCGATGAATTAAAAACTGTGCCGTTTATGAAAATTTTCGTATAGCAGAACATAATTTTTTGTCATTGATGTTATTAAAGCATTTTTGTACTTGCAACTTTTCTTTATTATTTATTACCTTTGGGTCGTTTTTAAGCGTTTTAAATATTTAAAAACAAAAAGTATTAAATGTCTCGTTAAATAAATGAAACTCACGTCGCTTTTTCCAATATTTTAAATTATTGTTTAAGAAATGTTATTTTGCATTAAAAATTGAGTAAAAGAGTATTATATACAATAAAAGAAATGGATAAATTGAAAACTGCGCATTTTACGGAGATTTTTTATTTATTGTTCATTACTTTTAGATATTTTAAAACATTTTTAAATATATTAAGAAAAAATGTATCGAGCCTTCTTTGAAATAAGTAAACTTCAATTCTAAAATTTTTCTGAATAAAAAATTGTAAATTAAAGTTGAGTTCAACAACTTTTAGTTCGAAGTTGGTTGAGGCTCACTATATGACTTTGTACGACCCTGCCTTAAAATTCTTACCCAAAATTTTGTCACCGAGATCCAAGTGCTTCGATAGCGAAGTGGGTAGAGCGCGCGGTTAGCACACACTAGTTTTAGGTAGTTTAGTTAGGGAGGGTTCAAAAAAAATTTTTTTTCAGTGTACAAAATATTACGTAAACATAATAAAAAATCGAAAAATACGATAAATCATATTGTTTACCATTTCACATTGCAATAACTGAAAGGTGAATTTATAAACTGATGCGTATGATTTCCAAATAGTAAAATGTACCATTTAAAAAAAGCAAACTTTAGCAGATAGAAAAACCGTCTTTTAACACGTGATCGGCGCTAAAAATGAACGCACATCTCCTTCAACTTGCGAGCCTATTTTTTAATTAACTTTAAAGAAAGTGCACAGGATTTTAATAATTTTAAACCCTTTGTCAATTTTCCGATGGATTACGGATTTTTTTAACAACAAAGTACACAATTCAAATACACTGTTAGAAATTTTCGGAAAATTCCGACACATTTAAGATACTAAAGTAAATGAAATTTACGAAATTAGGTTGATGAAAACGAAATTCCGTAAATTTTATAATAAATCTACTAAATTTTTATTCAACTTCAGAAGCAGTTTCTAAAAATTACTAATATTTTCTTAAATAACTAAATATTAAAAAAAAATTAAGTTATCGTTTTGTTTCGAGCTTTTACGTTAGGGGGCCATTTTATTCTTGAACAAAATTGGTCAGAACATCATACGCTGAAGAAACCTGGTGAGTAAAAACGAGCCTGGCTAATAACAATTTTTTTTTAATTCAGGGAATTTTATTGTTTAGGGAAACTGTCAAGTAAAGTAAATTTAAATTTTTTTAATTTGAATTTGAAATTAGTTTATTATGTTCATAATGATTCTAGGTTAAAAATGTTACAAATTTACGATTTTTCTCTTTGAATATTATTAAGGTCAGGGAAAATGAAAAATTAGTCAGTGGGAAATTAGAGAAAATAAAATAAAAATAAAGTAAAAGAATTTTTGTGTTAAAAATTCAATTAGTTTTATAGAAAATTAACTTATTTTTTTAAATCTCATATTTCAATGCTAAGAAGTCAAACAAAATCTTTTTTGTTTGAAAATTCAACTATTTTTCGAAAATTTCTCTTTCTATTAAACAAGTCATCTATTTTACTATAAATTCTATCATTCTTCCATAAAAGTGCAACGGTTTAGTTTTAAATACAAGAATTTTTTATTAAAATCTTTTTTCTTATATGTTAAAAATTCTACTGTTTTATTGAAAATTCATATTTTTGGGTAGAAAATTCAACTATTCTCAAAGACAATTTTTTCTCATTTAAAACTCATATTTTTATGCCGAAAAGTGAAACTGAAATCTTTTTTGGATAAAAATTCAACTATTTTTTTATTATTTGTCTTTGATTCAAGAATCCATTTATTTTAGTAAACATGACACCTTTCTTGGATAAAAATGAAACTCTTTTTATAAAAATTCAACCATTTTTGTTCAAAAAGTTACCTTTTTTTATTAAAATTTAACCTGTTTCGTTAAAACATCGTATTTTTTGCTTAACAATTGAAGTATAATTTTCGTGGAAGATTTACTTCTTGTTGTAATATTATATTTTGATGTTAAAACGTCAAGATAAAGTCTTTTTCGGATGAAAATTCAATTTTTTAAATTTGAATTTTTTATTTAAAAATTCATCCGTTTTAGTAGAAATTTCGCCTTTCTTGGATAAAAAAGCTACTGTTTGCTTGAAGGTTAATCTTTTCTCTGTTTTCTTTAGTTGAAGGTTTAGCTATTTGTCTACAAATTAATTTTTTTGCTGAAAAGTTATATTTTCTGGTTGAAAATGCAATTTTTCGCAAAAAAAATTACATACGAATATTATTTATAATAAATACAATAACATTTTGTATAAATTTTGGGAGTAAAGTTCTGTAAACATGTAATGTATATAGACATTATTGTTTGGTTAATTAATTTTAATATAAATTTGCACTATATAGTTGCCTTATAAATAAAAATTTAAGTAAGATTATATACGAACGAAGTTTTTATGTAAATGAATATGTTATATAATATAATCAACATATTAAATGTCAAAAAAATTCTTATCATAAAAGATGGGCTTTGATTATATTTTCTTTCTATTTATATTTTTAGAACAAATATAGACTTTATGTTTTATATTAAAACAATGAACAAAAAAAAATTGTTTAACCTCTAGGAACTTTCATTTACAGTAACTGAAAATTCCTAAACTGCAACATAATTTTGTGATATACGTGACTAAAGTTTCATGCTGTTACCTTTGCTGAAATTTCTGTTACAGTTTCCGAAAATTTAGAAACGGTTTCTGCATCAAGCTTTAGTGACGCGTCTCTGAAAATTCCTACAGAAATTTCAAACAGTGTATTTTTAACTTATTCAGCATTTTTTTGCAAATCGAAAAAATATGTATCGCCTAATTTCCTCTGAAAAAGCACATATTTCGTCTCCGAGAGGTTCTGCAATTTGAAGTGTAATATTTATGTAAAATCGCAGCAAACTTATGAGCATAGTTACTTTATGTAACTTAACTTTTTTCACTTAATTTAGGTGCTATTCAAAATTTAATAAAGCATTGCACTCTAAACTATTTTTATTATAGCTTACAAGAAAATTTTCTAAGTGACTTCGAAATGCAGTAATCCAATTATTGTGTCAGAGCGAACAACCGCTACATGTACATTCCGTAATATTATTTACAATATTGATATGTTTAAATGTACTATCCACTAATCGGGGGCTAGTCGGGTTATTAATTAACAAAGTACCCATTCGGGTACTAATCGGGAACTAGTTGGGCTTTTTGTTATAAAAATTTCAGTCGGGGCCTGGTCGGAGGTTGGTCAAGGGCTAGTCGGGCCTTTTTGTTCACTAATTTCCGTGCGGGTAATCTTCAGGCTCTGGTCGGGAGCTAGTGGGGCTCTGGTCGGGTTATTCTTATGTTTGAGTTTTCGGCGAGGTTTTATCAAATGAGGTAATATCTAAAAAATAGTAATGATTTTTTTATTCTAAGACACTAAAAATATATTTAGCAATAATTTTACAACGTTTTTTGGAGAAAAGATTTATTAATGTTAAATTCATCTGAAATATACTTAATAAATAATTATTCAGTTAATAATTTTGTACAAAAATCAACTTTTTATAAAAACAACGATCAAAATCTTCAAAAAGATGTTTTGGACTGGTAGCTTTAAAGAAAATCCGCAAGGGCGCGACGTGCCACCTCTCGCGCAACAGAAATGACGCGTCGAGTGTTTAAGACAGCAGTCCACACGTAACGAAGCATAATTACCTAGAGCAGACTACTTTGGCCAACATGGCGGTTCCTTCAGAGCGAAGCTCTTCCATTGCTGCCTTCCAGCTGAAGTTTTTTTTTTAAATAAATATTCCACAAATTTTGGGGAATTTTAGTTACATACATTTTTGTATTTTCAAGCGTAGGATATGTTCCCCATTGAATCTTGGGTAAATTTGAGCACTTTTAAATATTTTTAAAAAGTTTATGGAGATTTCCGTAAACAATAAGTATTTTGACAAACTTTTAGGGGATTTTCCACAAATTTTGGGGAGTTTGGTTAATATTACACACGGGTGTATCATCATATGACCCCTACTAGTACCCGATCAGGCCCCGACTAGGATAAGTCGGGTCACCTGACTAGCCCCCGACTAATATACCGTGACGCTACTGGCCGGGGTCTAGTCAGATGACCCGACTAGCCCCCGACTTTAAGTGGGGTCGAATGGTCGGGTACCAGACTAGTTCCCGATTTGAATTTCTACACGGGATTATAAAGGTGTTTTCTATGATACGTTTTTTGTATAGTTCATACCGATTTATGATTTTAGAATATATATATATATAATATCGTGAAATACATAAATATTGTATAATCTTTTCTCCTTATTTGAATGTAGCTTACATTAGGCTTTAATCGTAGATGCATCATAATTTTTATTGTGGAAACTTGTACAAAGTCTCCTCTACGTAAGCAGAATTTTAATTAATGAGTTCTACTGATAATTAACCACAATAATTAATAGTTAATAGTCACGTAGGAGGGACTTTGTGAAACTTTACATTACCCAAATCATTTTTCGAAATAGCACTTTTTTCATTTTGAAATTGTTAGAAAATGCTAATCTGCATGGCTAACATGAGTACTTTCAACAGTAAATTTCGTGATTTAAAGAGATAATATTAGGATTATTTAAATGTGTAAAATGTAATTTCAAATAGTAATTTCCGTCACTCTATTCAGTCTAGAAATTGCAATTACAGGTAGAATATTTCATTATTTTAAATAGCGAATAGTTATATAAATAGGGAAAATTTTAAAGTATCCTTTCAGAGTTCAAATTATTCATGCTTTAATGGCACATTTTGCTCTGTTTTCGAATGACAATGTATTATTCTTTTTTTGCGCGTAGGCAAAATCAAGTGCGAAGCACGATATACGTGATGAGAATCTGTTCGCTAAAGCCAAAAGAGCTTTAACAAAAGAGAGTTCACAATTGCAAAATTACAGTTGTCGATTCCTTGATGTTTAATTTTTTAATTTTTCCCACACGTTTAATTTCCCACACGAATGTGGGAGAAATGCAAAAACCGATCGCGAATATATGAATGCACGAATCTGACAAAAATACAAATTCCGAGCACGTAGCGCGAGGTAAATACAAAATCGAGTAAATAGATAAAATAAAATATATAATAATATATATAATAATATAATAAAAAATATTTTGTTAAGAAAATTATTGTTTTTTTCGGTAGAAAAATAAACTCTTGGTTAAAAATGTACCTTTTTTAGTTAAAACTTCATCTGTTTGATTGAGCATTCTTGAAATTTATTAGAAATTCGTCTTCTATCGTACGTAAATTAATCTTTCGATTAAAAATTCCGCTGTTTTAGTTGAAACTTAAACCATTTATTTCCGAATTCTTGAATTTAATTGAAAATTCGCTTTTTTCGATTAAAAATTAAGCAAGTATGTTTTAAAGTTAAACTGCTTTTTAAAAAAATTAAAAAATGCATTTCTTTATTAAAAGTGTAACTTCTTGGTTCAGAATTCTTTAACTTTATTGATAATTTATCTTTTACGGTAATAAATTATTCTTTTAGTTTGAGATTCATACTTTTTAGTTGAAATGCCATTTTTTGGTTGAAGATAATTGAATTTTGTTACAAAAATTCTGCAATCAAAAATTTAACTGTGTGATACAAAATGAATCCTTTTTTGTTGAAAATTCGACTTCTTGATTGAGAATTCTGAAAATTTATTAAAAATTCATGTTTTTCGTAGTAAATTAATCTTTTTGTTAAAAAATTCACCTTTTTTAGTTGAAACTTTAACTTTTTATTTGAGAATTCTTGAATTTTATTAAAAATTCGTCTTTTTCGTACTAAATTAATATTTTGGTTTTAAAGTTTATCTTTTTTAGTTAAAACTTTGACTTTTTAGTTTAAAATTCTTGAATTTTGTTTAATTCCTTTTTTAGGTTACAAATTAAACAAATAGGTTTTCAAGATAAACTAATTTCTTAAATCCTGAAAAAAAATGTATTTCTTTCTTAAATATTTAACTTCTGTGTTTGAGAATTCTTAAATTTTAATGAAAATTCGTCTATTTTGAGAATAAATTAATTTTTTGTTTCAAATTCATCTTTTTTAGTTTCAAATTCAACTTTTTAGTTGAGAATTCTGGAATTTTTTCAAAAATTATTTTTTTTTTAATAAAATTTAATTGTTTGGTTAAAAATCAATCTTTTTTAGTTGAAACTTCAACTTTTTAGTAAAGAATTCTTCAATTTGGTTAAAATTTTTTTTTCTATTGGGAGAAAAATAATTTTCTTTTTTTTAATTTCTCTTTTTTAGTTGAAACTTCATCTTTTCGGTTGAGAATTCTTGAAATTTATTAAAAATTGTTTTCTTTTTTTGTAGTAAATTAATCTTTTTGTTTGAGAACTCACTCTTTATAGTTAGAACTTTCGTAGTAAATTAATCTTTGTTTTAAAAATTCCTTTTTCGTCTTTAAAAATAGAACAACTAACTTTAAACCGTAACAAATAATTTTTATAAGAAAGTTAATTTTCAATCAAGAAAGATAAAATTTCAAAGAAGGTCATTTTTAACCAAGAAAGGTAAATTTTAAACTAAATAGTACAATTTTTAAGCTAATGAAACGATATTTCAATAAAATAATTAATGTTCTGACAAAATAGATAAATTTTTAAGCCAAAAACTCGATTTTTCCAGAATATAGTTAAATTTTGAATCCGAAATTCTTAATTTCTCTGTATCGCAGGAATTTTCGGAACATTATTAATTTTCTAAATATGTTGAATTCACTAAATGCTATGAAATATTCCTGAAATCCTCTGAATTCCCTAAAGTCTTGAAATATCCGGAATTCCTTGAAAGTCCTGAATTCAGAATATTTAAGGAATTTAAGAAATTCTCAACGTCTCCCGAATTCCTTCAATTCTTCTGAATTCTTTGGATTTCCGAGTATTCTGAGGATTCCAAGGGATTCAAAATATTACAAGAAATTTAGGAAATATTAAGAAAATCAAAGAATTCAAATTATTCAAAGCAATTTAAAAAAAAATAATTCATCTAATTTAAAGAATGCAAAGGAATTCAGCGATTTCACGTATAATAATTTTAAATTGAAATTCTACACAATTGAACAATAAAAAAATGCACTAAGAATTGAATCTTTTTCTAGGTATTTTTCCAATTTTTCAAAAATCCAAAAAATTTTGATTAGAAAAAGTTATCCAATTCCGAGAAATAGAATTTAGAAGTTGACGATATCAAACTGACAGTAGCCTAAATTTGGAACATGCTAGGCTGCGGATCGCAATAAAAAGTGCAATTTTCAGTTGAAAAAAAAAATTAATTTAACATAAAAATATGAATTTTCAAACAAACTAGTTGAATTTTTTAACCAAAATAATGAATTTTGGACAAATAATTCAATCTTGAACTAAAATAGTGAATGTGGCAAAAAATTAGTATTCTACAAAACTTTAGAATTCCCTAACAAAATCGTTAAATTTTTAATCCGACAAGATACATTTTTAAGAACAAATTAATTCCCATTAAAATAGTTGAAAGTTGAACAAAAAAAAGTTCATTCCCAACCAAATAATTAAATTTTCGACCAAAAAAAAATTAATTTTAGACAAAAAAGTTTATTCCCAACCTAATAGTTGAATTTTCAACCAAAAAATCTATAAAACAGTTGAAAATTCAAATCAAATATATAGATTTTTATCACAAATTAAATTTAAACAAATAATCGAATTGTCGACCATTCCAATTTTTGTCAAAAATTTAAGTAATTGTTTCGAAAATAATTAATTTTGCAATTTTTTCTCTATTGCGTTAAAGGATGCTTAGAATAAACGTTATAAATTAAAATACATATTTCCGTTTAGCTGCAAATATGAATATATTGCTTTTAGTTGACCGGAGATATTGAAAAATTTGACCGGAAAACTGGAAAACGACCGGAAATTTAAAATCACCACCCTGATTCTGTTCCGGAGAAATAAAGATATGTTACAGTATCGTATTGTAACATACGTTTTTTCGCTGGAAGTTATTTAAAAAGAAGAATAGTTTTTTTTATGAATGAACCATAATGATTTTTAAAAATATCGTTACTGATGGCCATGCAAAAAATTAAGTGAAAAAGAGTTGTTTTTACTGTTTTTTTTTGTTTTGTAAAAAATGATGATTGTGGACCTTAGGTTAGCACTTGATTGGTTTATACAATGATTGCTAGTTTTTAATAATTTGAATAAAATTTTAGATATACAAAATAAATTTTTTTCATTGTTTTGAAAAATACTAAAACAATAAAATCAGAATGATTTGCTCTATTAAGTCTAGGAGCAACAGTCTTGATGTATCTATATGATTCTCATGAGAATACATTGAGCTGCGCTGCAATAGTTGCAACTCATTATAACACAAAGCTGCCGCTAATGATCTTCATATTGGATCTTTTGATCCAATCTTTTGACATCTCCTTTATACAGATACACAAAACATAAATCAGGTGAGGACCTATTATCCTACTTAAATCGAAATCTGCGACCATTTACTGTATTGATGTCATGATTGGCGAAGATTGGCTCTCTTTCATATGCAAGGCTGGAAATCTTACATACACACTTTTACTTATATGTAC
>NC_046665.1:112533911-112536561 GCF_010883055.1 Belonocnema kinseyi | reverse complement strand
GTTTTCGGGGTTGCCGAATACAAATCTGGCGTCCTTTGACTTTTATCGCGTCAGGTTCAAGGTCATTGGAAGGTCAAATCGAGAGAAAACGGTAAAAAAATCGAAAAAAAATACGTTATAGGTTTTTGGAGTCGCTAATTACGAATCTGGCATCCGTTGAACTCTATCGCTTCAGGTTCAAGGCCTTACCGACTCTCCCCCTTTTGGCACTCAAGAATCGTAAGCTTGACATTCGGGGATAGTAAGCCTTAGCATCAAATTTTCACTCGAGATATTCTGGCTGACCATAGATTTTTCTCTGTGAACATTCCAACCTCTTAATTAGCTAAGTAACTAGCTAACAATCTAAAAGCTGTAAAGGAAAAATCGAACTTTAAATTTAAATAAAAATTAAAAATTCCTTAACAATATTGCTTAATAACCTAGCTCTAAAAATTATTAAAAACAAATGGGATGAAGTAACTATCCATATAGTTTAATACCAATCGATGAATTTTTAAATGCAGTTGAGTTTTGTTAAAGATCTACAAATTTGACATTCAACAATAAAAATTATAAACAAATGGAAAAAGTGGCTATGCCTATTTTCCTCACCTCTCACACACATAATCCCGCCATTTCTACTTGCTTTCCCTACTTTCTTTTCCTCATTTCCCCTCATGTTCCTTCCTTCTCCTTTTTTCATTATCCCGTATTTCTAATTTCCTCCAGCGATTTTACCTTTTTCCTCTTTTAGAATACATTTGCCTTGACTTCCTCTCCTATCATTTCCTGTTCTTTCCTCTCTCTTCCCCTTACTTCTGTTCATCTAATCTTCCCTTACTTCCCCTAATTCGACTTTTATAATTTCCCCTCATTTACCCTACCCCCCCCCCCTAATTTCCACTTCTAAAAAAATTTCATAAAAAAAAACATAACAACTTAATATAAAAAACATAGCAACTTCGCTTGTGTTTCTTCGGTGCTACGACTCAGCAAGACAAAAAAATTTTTCCCAAACACTTTTTTTGATAAAAAATTACCAGAGTTATAGCACGTACAAAATAAAAAAAAAACGAACATGAGAATTTTAGGCCAAATAACACACGCTACGAAAAAAATTCAGAAAAAAAAAGTTTCTTTTTAAAAGTCTTTCTAGATTATCAGAACAACTTTGTGATTTATTACGGAAAATTGAAATTTCCAATTTTTATACCACAAAAAATAATGAAAAATAAAACATTTCATTTTTAGATTACAAATTACAAATTTTTCGCTAGCCACTTTTGAAAGGGACGCGTATTTTGTATTTTATTAATAAAAAAGGATACCAGAAATTTAAAAATTTAATTTTTAGACAAACAACACAAGCTATGAAAAAAATGAAAAAGTAAAAGTGGTTCTTCGAAAATAGAGCTACACATTTTTGAAACATAATTTTTTAGTAGGATGCGTAGGATGCCTATAGAAAAAAGTTCTTCGCCCAAAAAGGATCTCTAAATTTGTAATTAATTATTTTTAGATAGGACGAGTAAATTTTTTCTTAGTTTAAAAAAATAAGATTAGAAATAGAAAAATTAAAATTGTGTAGAAACGAATCAAAAGGCGGGAAAATAAAAAGCCAAAAGTGGTTTAACAAGAAATATCTATGAACGTGTTATGAACTATTTTTATAAAAATATATTAAAAAAAAAAAGTTTTTGGAAAAAGAACACAAACTACAATAAAATTTTATTTAAAAAAATTTTTTGCCTAAATTATATCTAGAGATTTACTGGGAAGCACCTCACGCTGCGATTTATATTTTTAGTTTGAATCGCAAAATATAACAATGAAAATAAACGAGGTAAATTTATGGGGAAACGACATAAGTTGCAATAAAATATTTGATAACAAAATTGTTCCTTTTATAGGATGCGGACTTTATAAAAATTATTTTGAATTATAAAAACAAGATAATTAAAGTAATTATGTTTTAACTCCAATGTATATTATGAATTGTGATAATATAAATTTATTAAAATGATACATTTTTCAGGGAGCTGGGAATCAAATTTAATGCGAAAAAAAATTATAGTAATCATTAATACTAAAAATGTTCCTTTATTTTGCAATATCCAATTAATTAGACCAAGATCGAGACAAAGAAAATAAATTTAATATACATTTGATATAATAAAGTTGAAGATAATGTAGAATGTCTTCGTTAAAGCCGAGGGCGCTTTAACGAAAGAGAATTCACAATCAGAAAATGACAGTTGTCGATGCTTTGACCTTTAATTTTAAAAGGTCTGTGCAAAAATGTGGGGAAATTAAAAAGACCGAGCGCGTTGCGCGAAGTGAATATATTATCAAGCGCAAAGCGCGAGAACCAACAGTCGGAATTTCGAAAATGTAGGTCAGTACAAACCCGGGCATTTCCGGGTTGTCTTGTGGTTTCCCGTTCAGGTAGAAATACTGATGATTTAAAGGAAGCAATAATTATTGGCTCAATTCTTAAAGATTTGCTCATACTTGGAATGAGGTTTTTCCTTGTGAGTAATCTCGGCTAATAGTTATTCAGTCTTTAAAATATCTCCTCGATATGGGATCGATACGTTAGGGAGTGATAAATCAAACGAGTGAGCAAGTGAGCAAGTTACCAGCCACTTGACCAATACGCACATCATCA
>NC_046665.1:112516027-112533811 GCF_010883055.1 Belonocnema kinseyi | reverse complement strand
ATCGACTCGGAATACTTATAAGATACTACCATGATTTTTTCAGATTTTTTGGTCCAAAAATAAATTAGGCCAAAAACCGGCCTTACCGACCCTCCCCCTTTGAAGACTAGATTCACTATCTCAGAGTGTCAAATTTTCGATACTGGGAGTGTGTGCTAGATTCTTTTAGAGTGTCAATTTTAAAATCCAAGAATATTCAGTTAGAATATAGAAAATGGTTAAATCTATTATGTTTGTATACTCAAAATGATTATCTCTGTTACTCAAAACAACTATCTCGGTTAATCAAAATTACTCTATTTTACAATTGAACCAAGAATTTTAGTTAGTCAAATCTTTTTTTTTAATTCAAATAATTATTTGAAAATAAATTTTGGCACATACCAGAAATATCACGTGATGTGGGTATATTTCCAGTTACATATATCTCGTGTTATTAAAACCCCATCCTATTTTTTAATCAAACGGAATGTGTAACTGTAAATACCGACATTGTGGAATATTTCTGGTATGTGGTCAAATTAATTAAGGTATTAAAAGTATGTAAAATATTAAACAATGGATTAAATAAGTAAAGGTACTCAACCACAGATCTCTGGATAAAAAAAAATCTCTGTATAAAAATCTCTGGAAAATCTCTGCAAAAATCTCTGGATAAAAAAAAATGCATGGTACTGCTAGATTTACGTAAAGCTAGCAGTACCATGGCAGAAATATTGGTTATATCAAATTTATTCTTTTACAGGAATTCAGGGCTCATTTAAGGCTCATTTAATACCCAGAAGCCAAATTTCGGGCTCTTTAATAAAAAAAATCATGGCACTGTTAGCTTTACGTAAAGCTAGCAGTACCATGGCAGAAATATTGGTTATGTCAAATTTGTTCTTTCACAGAAATGGAGCGCTCATTTAAGGCTCATTTAATGCCTAAAAGCTAAATGTTGGGCTCTGGATTAAAAAAATGCATGTTACTGCTAGATTTAAGTAATGCTAGCAGTACCATGGCAGAAATATTAGTTATATCAAATTTATTATTTCACAGGAATTGAGGGATCATTTAAAGCTTATTGAATACCCAAAAGCAAAAGTTTGGGCTCTGCATTTTTTCAAAAAAATGCATGGTACTTCTAGCTTTACGTAAAGCTAGCAGTACTATGGCAGAAATATTTTTTATATCATATATTTTCGTTCACACGGATGGAGGGCTCATTTAAGGCTTATTTAATACCCAGAAACCAAATTTCGGGCTCTACAATAAAAAAAATGCATGGCACTGTTAGCTTTACGTAAAGCAAGCAGTACCATGGCAGAAATATTGGTTGTATCAAATTTCTTCTTTCACAGAAATAAAGGGCTCATTTAAGGCTTATTTAATACCCAGAATCCAAATTTCGGGCTCTACAAAAAAAATACATGGCACTGTTAGCTTTACGTAAAACTAGCAGTACCATGGCAGAAATATTGGTTATATCAATTTATTCATTCACAAGAATTGAGGGCTCATTTAAAGCTCATTTAATACCCAAAAGTCCAATTTTGGGCTCTAAATTTGAAATAAAATGCATGGTACTGCTAGCTTTACGTAAATCTAGCAGTACCATGACAGAAATATTGATTATATCAAATTTATTCTTTCACAGGAATTGAAAGTTCATTTAAGGCTTATTTAATACCCAAAAACAAAAGTTTCAACTCTCCATTTTTTTTAAAAAATGCTCCTAGATGCTCCTAGATTTACGTAAAGCTAGCAGTACCATGGCAGAAATATTTTTTATATTAAATTTATTCTTTTACACGAATGGAGGGCTCATTTAAGGTTCATTTAATACCTAGAAGCCAAATTTCAGGCTCTACAATAAAAAATGTATGGCACTGCTAGCTTTACGTAAAGCAAGCAGTACCATGACAGAAATATTGGTTGTATCAAATTTCTTCTTTCACAGGAATTGAAAGTTCATTTAAGGCTTATTTAATACCCAGAATGCAAATTTCGGGCTCTACAAAAAAAAATGCATGGCACTGTTAGCTTTACGTAAAACTATCAGTACCATGGCAGAAATATTGGTTATATCAATTTATTCTTTCACAAGAATTGAGGGCTCATTTAAAGCTCATTTAATACTCAAAAGTCGAATTTTGGGCTCTAAATTAGAAATAAAATGCATGGTACTGCTAGCTTTCCGTAAAGCTAGCAGTACCATGACAGAAATATTGATTATATCAAATTTATTCTTTCACAGGAATTGAAAGTTCATTTCAGGCTTATTTAATACCCAAAAAAAAAAAGTTTCGACTCTCCATTTTTTCAAAAAAATGCATGGTACTCCTAGATTTACGTAAAGCTAGCAGTACCATAGCAGAAATATTGGTTATATCAAATTTATTCTTTCACAGGAATTGAGGGCTCATTTAAGGCTCATTTAATACCCAGAAGCCAAATTTCGGGCTGTACAATAAAAAAATTCATGGCACTGTTAGCTTTACGTAAAGCTAGCAGTACCATGGCAGAAATATTGGTTATATCAAATTTCTTCTTTCACAGAAATAGAGGGCTCATTTAAGGCTCATATAATACCCGAAAGCAAAATTTTGGGCTCTGGATAAAAAAAATGCATGGTACTGCTAGATTTACGTAATGCTAGCAGTACCATGGCAGAAATATTTTTTATATTAAATTTATTCTTTTACACGAATGGAGGGCTCATTTAAGGTTCATTTAATACCTAGAAGCCAAATTTCAGGATCTACAATAAAAAATGCATGGCACTGCTAGCTTTACGTAAAGCAAGCAGTACCATGGCAGAAATATTGGTTCTATCAAATTTATTCTTTCACAGGAATTGAAAGTTCATTTAAGGCTTATTTAATACCCAAAAAAAAAAGTTTCGACTCTCCATTTTTTCAAAAAAATGCATGGTACTCCTAGATTTACGTAAAGCGAGCAGTACCATAGCAGAAATATTGGTTATATCAAATTTATTCTTTCACAGGAATTGAGGGCTCATTTAAGGCTCATTTAATACCCAGAAGCCAAATTTCGGGCTCTACAATAAAAAAATTCATGGCACTGTTAGCTTTACGTAAAGCTAGCAGTACCATGGCAGAAATATTGGTTATATCAAATTTCTTCTTTCACAGAAATAGAGGGCTCATTTAAGGCATATATAATACCTAAAAGCTAAATTTTGGGCTCTGTATAAAAAAATGCATGGTACTGCTATATTTACGTAAAGCTAGAAGTTCCATGGCAGAAATATTGGTTATATCAAATTTATTCTTTCACAGGAATTGAGGGATCATTTAAGGCTCATTTATTACCCAGAAGCCAAATTTCGGGCTCTACAATAAAAAAATTAATGGCACTGTTAGCTTTACGTAAAGCTAGCAGTACCATGGCAGAAATATTGGTTATATCAAATTTCTTCTTTCACAGAAATTGAGGGCTCATTGAAGGCTCATTTAATACCCAAAAGTCCAATTTTGGGCTCTAAATTTGACCAAAAATGCATGGTACTGCTAGCTTTACGTAATGCTAGCAGTACCATGGCAGAAATATTGGTTATATCAAATTTATTCTTTCGCAGGAATTAATGGCTCATTTAAGGCTGTTGTATGACTCCCGGTGCAATTTTTCGAAAAGAGCCCCTATTATGAAAAAACTACCCTACAAAATAAATATTGACTAATCTTAAAAGTGAGTACATCAAAATTGAAGGCTCATTTTAGGCTCTGCACAAGCCTAAAATAAATTTGCCAAGACCATCCCTTAACATAAAGAAACTACTCCTTACCCAAAAGTGATGATAAAGTGAACTAAATATGCACTAGTCATAAAATTAGGTACATCGGAATTGGGGGCTTATTTAAGGTTCTTGCATGCCCCCGGCGCAAATTTTCAAAATCAACACCTATTATAAAAAAACTAACTTTAAAAATAAATATGCGCTAATCTTAAAAGTGAATACATCAGAATTGAAAGCTCAGTATAGGCTCTCTGACGTCCCCAAAATCAATTTTCCAAAACAATTCCTTAAATAAAAAAACTACGCCTTACTCCAAAGTGCTGATAAAATAAAATATGAATTCTTTAACAAAAAATAAATTTCTACATAGAATTAATTTCAATTACAAAAAGACGAATCTTTTTTCAAACAGAAAGAATAAAAATATAACAGAATAGTTAAATTCTCTACCAAATAGTTGAATTTTTTATTTTAATAAAGAAAGATGAAATTTGTACTGAAAGAGATGAATATTCAATAAAAAAGACACCATTTTTTGTAAATTGAACCTTTCCCTGAAAAGATTTCAGTTCTCTTTTCAACATCAAAATATTAAATTTAAACAAAAAGTCTGACTTTTTTTAAATAACTTAATTTTTAAAAAAAGTATGACTTCAAGAAAGACCAAATTATTTCTAAAACAGATGATTTAAAAACAAACTTCAAAGAAATAGTTAATTTTTTATCCAAAGAAGATTCCAGTTTAGTTTTCAACCCCAAAATAATAATTGTAAAAATAATTCAACTTTCTATCAAAAAGTCAAATTTTTAACCAAAAACTTTTACTTTTCAACTAGATTATTAAAATTTTCAAACAAACAGTTGCATTTTTGTCCAAGTAAAATAAAAATTCTACTAACAGGTGATTTTGTCAACACGGATAATATAGACTTCCCTTAATCGTCTTCTTAACTTATGTTTTTAGTTAAAAAATTACTCTAATTATTTTACTTATTTATCACTGTTACTTTTTATTACCATACCTTATTCACTACACTTGGCAATGAGGTGTCTTTTAAATTATAGACTTGAATCTCAAATCTACAAAAATGAAAAAAAATTTTAATTTGTGACACAGCATCATAATTTAAAATGTCGAGATAAAATTTAGTTATTTAAAATTCCCTATCTAACAATATTTTCTAAGTGAATAACCTATATAATTAAAAATTAGAAACATAGGAATCTTTTTTTATATTTTATATCAATCTTTCAATGTTTTCATAAATAAATATGATGAATAAAATATTCAGTTTTTCTGTGTTAAAATTTTCTAAGTTTCATACAGTAACATTAGTTAAAGATGCTCTAATATTTTATAATAAACAAGAACAATATAATGATGAGGACATTTCTTCATGAAATTATTGTTGTTAATATTAAAAATAAATGTATTAAACAAATACATTAATGAGGCATTTTTTTACTTTTCCAACGTCCACACATGCTCAAACAAATTTTTTTTTAAATCTTAAAATTTATTAACTAAGCATAAATGTTGCTGAATTTATTATGAAGATCCCAGTGAACAAGTCTAAAATCAATAAAGAAACAGAATTTTTCCATTGACAAATGCCCCGATAATGCATTTGTTTTTTAAATTTGTTTAGAAAAAATATTAATTTTTCTGAAATTATCATGAAGATCTTAAATAATGAATTTTTTCATTGGATTCGTTTTAAAAAATCATAAAATTTATCAACTAATTATAATTGTGGCTTAAATTGTCATGAAGTAACCAATTTAAAGGACTGGTATTTTAAAAAAAGAATTTTACTTCCAATAAGTGCCCAAATAATGCATTTCTTTATTAAATATGTTTTTAAAAGATCATAAACTTATTCAACAAACTATGAATTTTGCTAAAATTATCAAACAGTTCCTTATTAAACAAAATTTGACATAAAAAAAATGTCTGTCAAAAAATTCCTGACCAATGCATTTGTTTATTAAATTTTTTGTAATAGCAACAATAATAATAAAAAAATGTTTAATCATCATGTTTTTATCAAAATTTCTCGCAATATAACTTAAGAAACGTAAAATGATAGAAAATCGTAGAAAACATTCTTTCAACAAATAATTTTTTAATAATTTTTTTTTTATTTTTCCATTATATAATATTGAAACTTTTTAAAATAATTTTACTCTATACAAGTTAAACGATTTCAACGATCTTTCTGTTATTGAGGAGCACAATAATAATTTCAAAAATAACTTTTTTTATAATTATTGTTGTTGAAAATTAATTTTAAATAATTAAAGTAATTAAATTGTTTACTATTTTTAATTGTACAATGTTTTTTAAAATTATGATTGGCCCGACCAGTGGCCAATCAGAACCTCGTAAAGTCTCTGAGGCTGAAGAAATTGAAAGAATAAAAAAATGGACATATATTTCGACTCGGGTAGTTTCTTATCACCAAATATTTATTCATTGTTTTCGTATCCTTTATGTACAATTTTCCTATAATAAATTAACACATTTTCAACAGGCTTGAAAAGGGACCACATTGCGTTCCAAACGTTGCCGTTTTTTTTTTTCAGAAAAACAAGGCTTTTTCTTCTTTTTGGATTTTACTAACCCTCCCACTCCAAAGACTGTCTTATACATTAAGGCCATGTGACGAGTGGGTCACGTGAACAGATCCCTACCTTACCGAAGATTTTTTTATTTCCTGACTTATTTTAACACTAAGTGCCACATCGAGTTGAAAATTTATGATACTAAATAAGAAGCACTAAGAAAGATGAGCCTGGCCCTAAATTTTAATAACTATGAAAAAAGCAACAAAAAAATATTTATAAAGAAAAACTTTTTTCATCATCATCAAAATTTAGGACCAGACCCATCATTCTTAGTGCTTCTTGTTTAGTATCTCAAATTTCTAACTCGATGTAGCGTTTCGTGTAAATTTAAGTTGGGAAATAAAAAAACTGGCGATAAGGTAGTAATCTTGTCACGTGACCCACTCGTCACATGGCCTTAAACAAAGTTCGGAACTGAAGAAAGAGATGCGAACTACTAAAGAGATATTTCCTTACTTGCAATTTTTTTTTTAATATGCATTAGGATCTAATTTTTTTGCAAATATGTCATACATCTTTATTTTTTCCGTTTCCGTAGAAAGCACGGAATGATTTGACGTGAGACATGATGTCGCTGTCTGCAGGTTGTTCGATCAGGAATCTTTCGTTCATGTTATTTCAAGTTTGGATAGAAACTCGTGTAACGGTTAACGAAAGATCTCCTTAACTGGCAAGTGGCAAGAGGTTTCTTTGCACAGTTCAAACTATTTTTCCAATGATTTGTCACCAAAGGTCCTAAGGTCTGTTTCTCCTAATCGATACTGTGAATACGTCTGTAAATTTCTCTTTAAAAAGCAAGAAAGTCCACAAGCCTTGTTCTCGCGACTTATCGAACTCGGAAAAGCAATTTGTCACTTCCTTGTTTTCCTCGTTGTTACTGTATTTACATACAAATCGCTGATTTTATCAGACAAGTAATAGGTGTTAAGTTTAAAACACTTTCTATACGTAAAATAAATATTTTTCACTAAAAAATTTCCACTTCCGTGGTGTGCCAAGATCTTTTCACTAATGAAGTCATCAATTCTTATTTTTTATTTCATTGAAAATATACCTAGGGGCTGTCTAAGAACTACTATTATAGATCATCAGAGAAGGCTTAAGACACCCTGCACAGTGGGGAAAAAGTACGTTTTTTGAATAAAAATACAATTCCGGCTGAATCTGTAGACCAATTTGGATGTTTTTTTTTAATATGATAAAATTCCAAAGAAAGTTGTTGAGTCTGATTTTTAATTTAGTTTTTCAATTTTTTTATAAATAAATAAATATGACGACAAAAATAGTAATCGCCGACGGTTCATAGATTTACATTATATATAAATATTCTATCATGATACAATAAACAAAAGAAATTTTTATAAACAAATTATTTCTTGAAAATGTATTTTTTAGGATTTTCAATAACTTAACGTTTTTTCAAAATTATATTGCAACAAATTTGAATGGAAACAATATTTTAATCAAAAAGTTTTCTCTTACAACTATTCTCGTTAGTTTTATAATCAAATTTAATAAACAAATGCATTATTGAGGCATTTGTCGCCAGAAAAATTCGTTTTTTTTCTATTTTAATTTTTAAAAATTAGGAACTTAATGGTAATTTCAGAAAGTTCGAGTACTCATCGACGAAAAAATTCGTTTTTTATAATTCTAGTTCTTTTAATTGAGAACTTTATGTTAATTTTAGCAAAATTCATAATTATTTAATGAATTTCATGATTTTTTTTCAATTTTATAAGCGAATGCCTTATTGGGGCATTTGTCAACAGAAAAACTTGATTAATTTTATTTTGGTGTTAAACGAATTTGATTTAAAAATGTATTATTCGGGCATTTGTCGACGTAATAACTATTAATTTTTTTTTTTTGGAAAGTCAGCCCTTTTGATTTCAGAAAAAAGTTCTTTCTTTTTTTTCATTCAGTACTTATAGTTGGCCAACAAATATTAAATTTATTACTCAGTCATAACCTTGTTTACAAACCCTCTTGTGCAAAGTTGATTCATTATGTATTTTTGTTAAACAAATTTAATTTTAAAATGCATTATTCAGACATTTGTTGGCGTAAAAACTCGTTTTTTTTTTTTAAATCAGTCTTTTTAATTTTAGAAAAAAAGTTCATTTTTTTATTCAGTACTTACAGTTGGCCAACACAAGGAGGTTTGAATACAAGGAATTTTTGAACAATATATTTAATATTTGTTATCCAACTGTAAGTACTAAATGAAAAAAAAACTTTTTTCTGAAAAAAAAGAGTTTTTACGCCAAAAAATTCCCGAATAATGCAATTTTAAAATTAAATTTGCTTAACATAAACATCAGATTAATCAACTAGTTATGAATGTTATTGAAATTATCGTAAAGTTTACCAATTAAAGGAACTGACATTGAAAAAAAAAACATTTTTGAAGTTCACAAATGCCCAAATAATGCATTTTTTATTAAATTTCTAATTTTTAAAAATTTACATCGAAAAGAAAAACGAATTTTTCTGACGACAAAATGCCTCAATAATCTATTTGTTTATGAAATTTGTTTATAATATTAACATTCTTAAGAGAAATTCTGTCCATTCAAATATTCTTTACATTCGAATTTCTTTCAATAAAACTTTTAAAAAACGTTAAATTATTGAAAATTATAGAAAACACGTTTTTATCAAATAATTTGTTTATAAAAATTTTTTTGTTTACATGATAGAATATCTTTATATAATGTCAAGCTGAAACGTCAGTGATTACAACAATTTTCCTAGTACTGATGAACACCGGAAACGTCAAATAGAAAAATTGCCATTTTTTTCGTCATATTTATTTATTTATAAAAAATTGAAAAACTTTATTAAAAATCAGGTTCGACAACTTTCTTTGAAATTTTATCAGCTTAAAAAAAACATCCAAATCGGTCAACAGGTTCAGCCGAAATTGTATTTTGAACCAAAAAATGTACTTTTTCCCCACTGTGCGAAGTACCAAAAAATTTTTGTTTTGGATTATATTTTATAACATCTAACATAAAACAAAAAAAAAAACATATAAACATATTTAAGAGATTAAAAGTCTACAAAAAATAGTTGCGTTTTTAACAAAATAGTTGAATTTTCAAGCTAAAAAGATGAATTTTTTAAAAGATAGACATTGTCAATTAGTTTATTTATATTATTAGAATTAAACAAGCTTAGATAAATTCACAGGCATGATTTTTAATTAATTAAATTTTTTTCTCATTTATATTTGAATCTGGGAACGAAAGTTGTCGATTTTGTGTGGCAATATTTGTAGGATAGGGAAAATTAGAAAAGAAACACCTTTTCATTTTTTTATTTCAAAATTGTATCTTCTTGTGTTTAAAAAACAAATCTTTTCTGAAACACTGATCTCTTTAGTTTGAACATTGAACTATTTCGTTGATGGTTAATCTTTTTTTTCGTATAAACTTAATGCTTTTTGTTTGAAAATTTAAATATTTCGTTAAGAATTTAATATATTTAGAGTTGAAATTATGCGCGCTCCATATTGAATTCACTATGGTACTTTTAAAAATTTCAAGAAATTAAAATATATATCTAGCTTACATTTATCACGTTTCACGTAATTTTAAAAGATTTCAAGTAATTTTAAATTGGTTTTAGTATTTTAATGAGATTTTAAAGTATTTAAAGTATTGTAGGGAATTTAAAATGATTTCAAAAACTTAATAATTGATTTAGATCCATAATTGAAATTTTCCAAGGCTTTTAAATATTTTAAGGCGTTTTTCACAATTCCTTGTCATTTACAAGAATCTCTAAAAATTTCCAGAGATTGAAAAAAAATTAATTTACAATATTATATGTTATTTTAAAAGATTGAGAGTCATTTTTAATTGAATTAGTCTGATCTTTGAAATATTTGAGGGCATTTTTTTTTAATTCCTTAGCTTTTACAATAGCTTTTAAAAATTTCAAGGGATTTAAAAAAAATTTTAATTTACAATATTTCAGGTTATTTTAAAAGATTCCAAGTAAATTTTAATTGCTATTAGTAAATTAATGAGACTTTAAACTATTTAAAATATTTCAGGGAATTTCAAATGATTTCAAAGGGTTATTAATTGATTTATATCAGCAATTAAAATAGTCAAAGGCTTGGAAATATTTCAAGGCAATTTTTGAAATTCCTTAAAATTTACAAGAGCTATTAAATATGTCCAGGTATTAAAAAAAAAATTAATTTGTAATATTTTAGTTTATTTTAGAGATTCCAAGACATTCTTAAGAGATTTATACCATTCAAAGAGATTTCCAAGGGTCTAATAATTTTGAGAGATTTTAATATTTTAATGAATCTCAAAGAATTTATGCGCAATAAAAGTGAGGGATTTTGAAGGGTTTCAAAGATTTGAAGAATTTTACAAATATTTTTTGCAATCCATTTTGAATTCACCCTAAATTATTATTAATTTATCCTTAATTCTTTCGAATTCCCCTAAATTCTGAGGCTTTTGATCACATTTGTTTGAATTCTCTTTAATTTCTTCCCAATTTATTTCGAACTCATTTTTGAATTTATTAAATTATGGTTGCACAAAATGTAGAACTGTGTTGTTTTGGAAGTTGTTAGTTTGAATAAGTTTGTTTTGGGAATGTTAAATTTAAAAAAAAAATTGAAAATTGTAAAACTTAGAATGTTTTTTTTTATATTATATTTATTTTTGAAGCTATTATCTTAACACTATTCAAATTATACGTTTTTAAAATTTTTTTTTTAATTGGTTAGGCATCAGATTATTATTATCAATTGTTTAGTTTTCATGTTCTGAATTTAAAAATATAAATGAGAAAAACCTTTTGTGGAGGCTCAGAAAAAACTGGTAAATTTTTGTATGCTCAAAATTTAAAAAACGGCCTATCCTATAAAAACGAAAACCTCGCGTTTTACCGAAAAATTGTTTTTTCTAATTTTTAAAACTTATTTTGTTTAAACAAATTTCGTGGAATAATTCTCTCGTATCTTGTGTTATTTTATCAAAAATTTAATTTTTATAAATATTATTTTTATGATTAAAATAAGAACGACGCTTTCTATCAAAAAATGGTTAATGAGAAATTTTTATATCTTCTTGGGTTAAATAACTTTTATTCACTTATTTATTCCTACATTTAGTCGATTTTCCAAAAATTTTATTTTTTTATTGTGGCTTTTAATTTTTGCAATTAAAACAAAAACTACGCGTCCCATCAAGAAAATGATTAATAACTAATTTGTAGCTCCTTTTTGGAAGAACAATTTTTTTCTGTTTATTTT
Source organism: Belonocnema kinseyi (assembly GCF_010883055.1). Lineage (NCBI taxonomy): Eukaryota > Metazoa > Arthropoda > Insecta > Hymenoptera > Cynipidae > Belonocnema > Belonocnema kinseyi. Next base: position 112,522,154 of record NC_046665.1, on the reverse strand, counting down.
TTGCATGCTTTGTACCGTTTTTCGAAAAAGTTAATTTTTTTATTTTTAATAATATTTTTCACGATTAAAATTGCTCTACATTCGGTGAAATTTTGTTTTCTATTTATTTTTTTTTATCTTGAGTCATGTGTCGAAAAATTTAATTATGGTATTTTTAATGTTTTTTTTATGAATAAAACAAAAACTACGTGTCCTATAAAAAAGTGAATAATAAACAATTTTTAGATCTTTTTATAAATCTGGTAATTTTTGGTTTTATGAGAAAAGTTATTATGATAAATTGTTCGACTTGTTGAATGCTATACATATCCACATAGAAAATTTTTGAAATTTCAAAAAAGTCGTCTTAAAAATATTCAAAATAAGCTTACTTTCTGACTTTTCAATATTATCTTTTAAATTAAATTAATGTATCAGTATAAATAGAAATATTTTGTCTTAGACAAAAAAATATTAATTCTCAATGAAAAAATTAATATATAAATTCTAACTTAATACGATCAATTTATAAACATAAATAGAATATTTCGATTCTCAGCTAAAAAACTAATTTTTAAAGAAAATAAAAATGAATAAATTTTCAACAAAATAGTTCAATACTCAATCATATGATAGGATTTTTCAGAAAAATTCAAGAAATTCTATGCATTCAGGAATTGAAAAAATTCAAAATATTTGAAGGAAGCCAGGAGATTTCAAGAATTCAAAAGACTTCAGGAATTAATAATATTCCAGGAATTCGGGATATTTGAGGAGTTCTGGGAATGTAGAGAATTTAAAGATTTCAGATAATTCTAAGATTTCCGCAAATTGAAGGAATTCAGAGAATTTAAGGAGTTCAGAGGATTAAGGAAATTCAGAGAAGTTAAGTAATTCAAGGAATTTAAGTAATTCAAAGAATTTAAAGAATTTTGGGAATTGGAGAAATTCCAAGAATTTCAGGCATTCAGAGAATGCACAGGAATTTAGAATATTTAAGGAAGTCTGAGAATTCCGAATTGCAGGAATGCAACGATTTTCAGTAATTGCCAAAATTCAATTTACAGAATTTCGGGAATTTAAGATCTTTTAATGAATTCGAGGAACTTCAGAAATTCATTGAATTCAAAATTTTCCAGGAATTCAGAAAAATCACGTATTTTCGGGATTTCAAGGAACTTAGAGATTTTCAGATCAGGAAATCTACCCAATTTTCCTTGTTCTAAATATGAAACTCTTAATTATAAAAAATAAATGAAATTTTTTATTTTAATCTTGGAACGGTGTGCACTTTTAGTTCGTACGGTTTTTAATTTTATATTGTAGCATTTTTTAATAATTTCACATTTTTTATTTAAAACACTCTAAATTTTAAAATGGTCCATTTTTAAGTTGTAAAATTAATAAATTTTCGGTTTTTAGTTCAGGGCGACTAGTGCATCTCCTTTACCACCTCCATCAATTCTTTGGGATGACTAGAGGCAGCCTTTGAAATTGTTTAATTTCAAACGCTCATTCAAGGATTTAAAGACATTACGCGTTAAAACTATTTTTAAATAATCATTTGTTTTAATTTGTTTTTAAACTATAAAATATATTTGTTTCTAAATAATACGATTTTGAAAGGTTCAAAATTGAAACCAAACCGTTTTCAATTTTACTATGTATGCTTTCAATCCAAGAATATTCAATTTTAAATCATTCCAGTTTTAAATAATATAATATTGAAAGTTTAAAGCTGAGAGCAGATCAACAGGATAAGTTTTTCTAAATTGCAGTTTGGAAAAATTTGAAAAAAAAGGGAAGTCACAATCCTTTTATAATATTTGAAATCATTGTGACTTTTTCATATAGGAAACTAATTTTATTATCTAATGTTTATCTAATTTTATTATCTAATGTTTTGCAATTGTTCTAAATAAACTAAGCGTCCAATCGGAAAACCGACAACACCTTTGGTTTCATCTCCGAAACATCTAGGTGCACCTCTTTTTCAATAATTTTTATACAATTAAATCATTATTTAATACTCAAACTTTATTGATATAGACTTCAAACTTTCGTAATTAATTATAAATAAGAAAAGCGCAACTAGATGTTTCGGACACAAATCTAAAAGTGTTTTTGACTTTTCGATCAGGCGCTTGGTTTGTGCTTCTCACCAAAATTAATATGAAACAATTTGAGATGAACAAAGTTTTAAGAGTAGAAATAATTTCAAATTGTTTATAAACAAATAAAATTTTAATTAACAAATTTACTTTTGTAAATTCAAAAGCCTATCTCTATAAATATAAATAAAAAGTTTATAAATAAAGAGTTTGACGTCAGATGTGTTAATATCCATTTAGCATTTTCCGAGAAAATGTTAGCCATGTTGAAATATTGTCATGCTCAAAATTCAAGTTCGATTAAAAAAGAACTGGCGAGCAGAAAATTCCAAAATTTGCGATTTTGTCTAATCACGATCAATATTACATTTTTAAAATGTTTGAAATCCCGCAACACTTTTAGAATTAGGGCGTAAGACGAAAATTGTGCGCAAGGAATTCACGGAATTAATGGAATTCCTGGAATTAACGACATTCGTGGTATTTACGCAATTTATGACATTCACAGAATTCATGGAATTCGCGCAATTCATGGAAATGAAGAAATTCACGATATTCACGGAATTCACGAAATTTAAAGAATTCATGAACTTCACGGAAGTCACGGAATTCGCGAAATTCATGGAGTTGAAAGAATTTACGAAATTGATGGAATTCGCGGAATTCATGGAATCCAACGAATTTACGTATTTCAAGGAATTCGTGGAATTCACACAATTCATGGAAATGAAGGAATTCACGAAATGTATGAAAATCGCAGAATTTATGGAATGAAATCACGGAAGTGACAGAATTTGCAAAATCTATGAAATTCAAAGAATTTACGAAACTTACAGAATTCACAGTATTAATAGAATCCAAGGAGTATATGTAATTCAAGGAATTCATGGAATTCGAAGAATTCAAAAAATTTAAGAAGTCGACGGAAGCCATAGAATTAAAGAAAATCACGGAATTCATAGAATTCATAAAAATGAAGGTATTCACGAAATTTATGGAATTCATGAAATTCGCGGAAATATTGGAATGCTAAGAATTCATAAAATTGAAATAATTCAAGGAATTCATTAATATGAAGGCATTTGCCAAATTTATGAAATTCATAGAATTGAAGCAATTTTTAGAATCCATGGAATTTATGAAATCCAAGGAATTCATCTAAATCTTGTAATTCACTGGATTTGCGGAACTCACGGAATGTATTCTGTGAATTGCCATCTTGAATTCCTAGAATTTTATGATTTCCTCAAATTTGGTGAATTTCATGAATTCCACGAATTTCTTGAATTTCACGAATTCGTTGAATTCCGTGAATTGTTTGAATTTCGTGATTTCCTCCAATTCCGTCAATTCCATGTATGATATGATTTTTATGAATTCCGTAAATACCATTAATTTCGCGAACTCCATGAATGTAGTGAATTACTTGCATTCCGTAGATTTTTTAAATTTCCTGAAATCCGTAAATTTCGTGACTTCTATAAATTTGGTGAATTCCGCGAATCTTGAGAACTCCAGTAGTTCTGTGAATTCCATGAATTTTCCGAGTTTCGTGAATTTGATAAACTCCGTGAATTCCATAGATTCTGTGAATTCCATGAATACCGTGAAGGTCATGGAATCCGTGAATTTTATGAATTTCATGAATTCCTTGAATTTCGTACATTCTGTGGATTCCGTAAATTCTTTGGATTCCGCAAATTTCTCGAATTCTGTGAATTCCTTGAATTCCTTAAAAATGTGAATTCTTTGGATTCCCCAAATTTCTTGAATTCTGTGCATTCCTTGAATTCCTTGAAAATGTAAATTCTTTGTATTCCACAAATTTCTTGAATTCTGTGAATTTCTTGAAAATGTAAATTCTTTGGATTCCACAAATTTCTTGAATTCTGTGAATTCCTTGAAAATTAAATTCTTTGGATTCCGCAAATTTCTTCAATTCTTTAAATTCTTTAAATTCCTTAAATATGTAAATTCCGTCAATTCCAAGGATTCCGTGAACTTTATGAATAATAATAATAATAATAAAAATATTAACAAAAGGTTTGACTCCATCAGAAAATTTACATTTTTTTGCCTGAAACACGCACAGAGAAAACTAGGGTTTCACCAATGTTGCGGCTCAAATGAAAGTTGGTGTCATTTGGAACTTGAGCTCTAATAGATACCTGTAGAGACCTAAATGGGTTCGTTTAGAGCGCACTTGAAAAGAACAGCATCAAGAGCATCAAGGTCCATTCACAAGCCAACCACTTGCAAAGTCGTGTTGGTAAGTTAGCAATTTACAGAATATATCGGTAAAACAAACACTAACAATATTATTATTTATTCAATTTATTTCTTACTTATTTTTAATACAAAATTGGTTCAAGTCTACACCACCTTTAAATACCATAATTTAAAATCATTGGTCAATTACTAATGGTAAATGTAATGCGATTTTATTGATTATAAGTGAAAATGCATTACTCAGCCAAACCATTTTTAACCTACTCTTAAAAGTGATGAAAAATGATACTGCATATGCAGTATCAAAATGCATATAGTTTGTTATACTTACCTTATTAAGTTGAAAATACACTTAGGGTATTTTCTTAAAATTCAAAAATTAATAAATTCAAAAGAGTTAATGCAAGATTCCCTTTTTAATAATGGAATATTATTGATAATGACTTATATATAAATATGACCAATATATAAATTGACCAATGAATTAAGACGAATATTTTTTGGCATATGAATCAGGGAACATTTAGAGTCGCGCCAGCAACATGTTTTGTTGCTTTTAGCGCGCGCATTTAAAATTATATAAATATTCAAATGTTATATTTATAATACATAATGATTGTGAAATGCTTCAAAAGTAATTTATTAATCCTAAAATAGAATTTTTGAGTGACGGATGAAAAAATATTGTGATTTTATTGCAAAAAACTTTTTTAATTTTAACTTCAGAAAAAAATTTCAATTTATTTTTAATAACTTAATTGATTTTATCTTAGGTCAAATAGTTGGGAATGAAAAAAAGTAAAAATTAGAAACTCGGCATAGATAAGATTAATCATTGAGATAAAAAATGCTTTCTTTCTCTGAACTCGGAATTCACAACGTCTTTTTCATTAAAATCGAATTAAATTTTTATCTGTCACTTCAAAATCTTATTTTCTGATTAAGAAATTACTGTCAATGCATTTCCTAATCATTATTTATTATAAATATCACATTTGAATATCGACACTATTCAAATTCAGTCCGCCAACAGCAACCAATCATGTTACCGGCGCGACGCAAGCGCAGTTCAAAAAGTTCCCAAGCTTGGGAGCACTGATATGAATAAGCCTTTATATTTACAAATTTGCTAAATAATCTGCAAACGATATTTATCAATTCATTATATCTATTTCAATTGCAGTAATAAATATTATAAGTTAATTATGTTCATTAAGCTATGTCCATCAGAGTTCGATGACGTGCCTGCTTTAAGGTAAATATTGTTTTATTAAGTATAAATAATGTCCAAGTGGGCAAAGCGAAAAATTGGTTCTTTAGGAATAGGCTCGATTACATTTGAGATCCTTTCGAACCCCAAGTGTGGTATCATTTCGAGCTCATTTATCGTTTTGGCTTCCTTTTCAGCAAGTGGGATTCATTTTTGTTGCAGCTCCTATGAAACCAAAAATGGGTTCCAATGGAAACTTCAGTTTTTTCTGTGTGTATCTGAGAAATGATTGAGATTTTTTAAAATCTTTTGCTTTAACCATATCAATACCAGCATTTTTAAACTAACACATTGTGTATTGTAGCATTGCCTTACTTTTAAGAAATAAACATCCAACACATGTAGTGGTAGTATCTAACATAAATTTTTAACTGTGTGCAATACTATATGGGTCGTTTTTTTGGCTCTACATACTTTTTATTTTTGTTTGGCTGTGTAATTACAATACGTGAATCCTTAGTTCTTTTATGAATAAATTTATAAAAGGACATAAAAATGCAATAATTATTTTTGTTTGCGAATGTGTGGTATAGGTTAA
>NC_046665.1:112514448-112515927 GCF_010883055.1 Belonocnema kinseyi | reverse complement strand
AACGGCTGATCATAAGACCAAAAGACGAATGCATCAACTTGCCACAAAGATAGGCTGGGCAAGACAGTACGCGTCCCGCATTCAATGTGTGATTGACTACATGACATCTGGCAGGAATTTTACGTCCAAGCTTCGCAAGCTTCGCAAGCTTCGCATAGACTGGAGGAAGACTCAGAAAATATAAATTGCTTCAAGGAGTTATGTGTTGCCTTCATAAAACCTGATAAAGAATGCCCACCCATCACTACCGAGAAGGTGAAAAAAGTATTAAGAGGGATGAAGAACTATTCCGCACCGGGACCAGATTGTATCAAAACCTTCTGGTGGAAGAAGTTTTCTTCAACCTATCAGCATTTGGCCTGTATTTTCACCTCATATTTGAAGTCGGAAGAGCCGATTCCAGAGTGGTTGGTGGAAGGGCGCACAATACTCCTGCCAAAAATAGGCAACTTAGCTGACCCGAAGAACTACAGTCCAATAACTTGTCTGAACACGCTTTATAAGATATTCACAGTTATCCTAAATGCTCGGATTGTTCGCGCGATTGAACCTGTGTGGCAAAAAATGTATGAACAGAGAGGCTCAAAGAAAGGCGTAGCCGGATGTCGGGAGAACCTGCTCATCGATAGATGTGTCTGCAAAGATGCAGCATTCCACCAGCGTGACCTATCGATGGTCTGGATGGATTATCGGAAAGCTTTCGATTCTACATCCCATAGACTTATCATCTGTCTCTTAGAAATCTTAAAGGTTCATCCACAAATAGTTGGGTGCATAGAGAGATTGATGCCGCTTTGGAAAACCAGATTTACTATCTCATCTGGCAAAAAATCGTGTGACAACAAGGTCACGTTTTAGAGAGGTGTCTTTCAGGGCGACACCATGAGCCCACTCCTCTTTTGCCTTACATTATTGCCACTATCTCTAGCACTGCGCCATTCCGACGGGTACTTGTGCGGCAAACCTGCAGATCGAAAATACAAGGTCACTCATGTATTTTATATGGAAGATTTTAAGATCTATGCTAAAAACAGAGAGCAACTGCATCTAGCTCTGGGGATTGTTGAACGATATACTAAGGAAATTGGAATGGAATTTGGGCTAGACAAATGCGCCAAGGTTTATTTGAAGCGAGGAAAACTTAATGGCATCCCTGAAGATCCTGAGTTCGTTGATAGAAGCGCCATACGACACCTTTGCGCTGGAGAGACTTATACATACCTGGGCGTGCCACAGAACCGCATTCAGGATGTGACATCTATAGAGGATACTCTCCGAAGTAGATACAAACGTCTCATCCGACAGATTTGGTCTGCCGAACTGTCGGCGAGCAACAAAGTATCTGCAACGAAAATGCTTGCCGTCCCGGTACTACTTTATTCATTTGGAGTAGTTCCATGGACGAAGAACGAGCTCAGATCTGTTGATATCGGGACAAGAAAGGTTATGCACATGAACAAAAGCATGCATCTTAAGTCT
>NC_046665.1:112471611-112514348 GCF_010883055.1 Belonocnema kinseyi | reverse complement strand
CTAACCTGTCCTGGACATATGGTAGCCCTACCTACGAAAAACTTCAGGGTCGTTTATCATCTGGTTTGGATGCGGTGAATGATTTGACTAATTTCTTCTCAGGAACTACACGCTGAAGAATTACGGAAACTTACTCTCTTTCAAACGAAACTTCCAAGTGGTATAAACTTTCACTCTAATTTCTCGTTTATGCCACTATGAATTTATCATAACTTAATTCTCTGTTTCGTTATGATTGCTTTAGTGAAGGCATGCTAACCTTTCGTTTTTGCTACTTCAAGATCTAATTTCAGGAATAAATTGATGTGTAAATAAAAGTTCCAAGTTATTATTATTGTTAATGATTGCAGAAGACTATTCCTGAATCACATTAATATGTTAGAAGAAATGTTTTTAAGAAGAGGAATTACACACTAATATAGGATTAAACAATAAACAAAAAAAACGATCATTACTGATTTCACAACTCACGGATTGTAAGAATGTTTTTAAAAGAATTATAGGTTTCGATAACGCATTGTATCGTACATGAGTTTATCTTTAGCAATTCCCCTTATATGCGATCCGGTCTTGATTGATCAAATGACGGATCCGTTTCAGATTTTATTTTAGAAAGGTCCCGTCCAAAATTAGAACGCTTATGCTAATGTAGCAAGTATGACCGTTGTGTATAGAAAATATGTGCTCGAAAAAATGATGCCTTGAAAAGATATTGTCAGATTAGCTGATTCGAGGTTGCTCAATTTGCCTTCTGTCGTTTCTACACATGATATTTAATTACAATACCTTTTCCAGCAGTTCTATTTCAGCAAAAAAGGAAGATAGTGCAAACAATCAATTGTTTTAGTTTTTTTAATATCCAAATTGACCAACAATAATGCTGCGAAAAAAATTTGTTATAAGTGGATGTTGTAAAACATTTTTGTCCTGAATTTCTAATATAGTAATGAAAGTTTATTACTAAACGACAACGTAATTTCACAGTTATAGAAATCCAATTCATCTTCAAATATTTTATTTTTTTATTTTACAGAAAATCTTTTATGATCTGAAAACGTTGTATGTGGTTTACTGAAGTTTCCTTATTATAGAAAGAAAGTTTAAGTAAATTCCATACTGTTAATATTTTTTTTAATTAAAAAAAATATATAAAAAATACATTTTTATGGTAGTTCCGAAAGGTCTATTTATCAAAGTAGAATTAAACTCGGCAGTTTAAAATTTTAAATATGGTTTGAATTTTCTGTAAGGTTTCATTGTCCACGTTTTCCGGGCGTATTTGTTACATAAATGTATTAAAATATTTAATTTTTGCATCCAAATTTTATTTATAAAGTTTAACAATAAGCAAAACGTAACATTGATGCGCATGATGAATCTGAGAAAAATTCGAGGTCTATAATATGACAAATTTTCAATAAAAAATTGACACTTTGGAAGTTTATCATATAAGTTAAAAAAATTTTTTTCTTCAAAATTCAAATATTTGGTTGTAAATTTTTTGTTTTAATTGACTCATATATTTTTTAGTTAAAAATTTAACTATTTGGTTGAAAAGTCACCTTTCTTGGTCAAAAATTTATTTGTATTGTTGAAAATTCGTTCATTTGAATTGATAATCCATCTCTAAGGCTGAGAAGTGAACAATTAGGTTTAAAATTCTTTAAAAAAATTAAAATTTGATTAGAAGTTCATGTACTTTATTCAAAATTAAATTTTTTGGTCAAAAATTAATTTATTTGATTGAAACTCAGTTTTCTTTCATTAAAAATTAATTTTTTCAACTATCCCATTTTTTGTCAAAAATTTATCTTTTTCATATAAATTTAATGCTCTTGGTTGAAATCCCTCTATTTTGTTGAAAATGTGGCCTTTTTTGTAAAAAATTAATTTTTTGGGTTGAAAATGGAACCATTGAATTAAAATTTTATGTTTTTGGTTGAAGATTCACTATTTTAGTGAAAAATTCATTACTTTGTTTAAAAATGTAAGTATTTGGTTAAAATTGAATTCTTTGACTAAAAATGTCGATATTCCATTTTTGTCAGAAAAAAGACCTGTTTCAGTTGAAAATTCACTTCTTGTATTTTTTTAATTTGAGAATTCCATTAATTTGGTGAAAACTGCACATTTTTAGATTGAAAATTCAACTACTGGATTAATAATTCATATTTTTTATTGAAAATTCATTATTTTCGTTAAAAATAAATTTCTTTACTCAAAAAGTTAACTATTTTGTTGAAACTTCTGTCTTTTGTTTTTTTGTGAAAGCAATTTTTTTCAACGGAAAATGTGACTATTCCGCGTTGATTTAACATTATTTTCTTTAGTTGAAAATTCATTTATGTGGTTCCAAACTTGTATATTTTGTTAAAAATTGATCTTTTTTGGAGGAAAATTAATGTTTATGGTTGAAAATTTATTATTTTTTTAAATTAATTTTTCTTTATTGAGAATTAATATTTAACGAAATTTTTTATCATTTCAATTTTTTAAAATTTATCTTCTTTGATAGACATTTAATTTTTTGATTAAAAATTCATCTGGTCGGTCCAATATTAAACTATTTCCAAATCGATTATTTTGGTAAAAACGCACATTTTTTAGATTTCAAATTCAACTACTAGGTTAAAAATTCATCTTTTTGATTAAAGCTTCATTATTGGAGTTAAAAATTAATTTATTTCTTGAGAATTTAACTATTTGTTAAGAATTTAACTTTTTTTATTAATTTTTTTTTTAATGTAAACTTTTTTACTGAAAATTTAACTATTCCATGTTTGATTTTCGATTTATCTTCTTCAACTGAAAGTTCAGTCATGTGGTTCAAAATTTCTGTGTTTTGTTAAAATTTATCTTTTTTGGTAGAAAATTAATGTTTTCGGTTGAAAATTCATTAATTTTTTTTTTGTTGAAAATTTTACTTTTTTTTTGTAAAAATTCATCTTTTGGGTTTGAAAACTCAACTATTTTGTTAGAAGTTTAAGTTTTTGGTTAAAGATTCATTATTTTACAAAGAAAATAATCTCTTTTCTTAAAAATTAAACTATTTTGTATAAAACTAATGTTTTTTAAGAACTTAACTTTATTCCATTTTCGTTATAAAATTTAATATTTTCTAGTTAAAAATTCATATTTTGTCGTTTTTTGGTTAAAATTCAATTTTTTATATAGAAAATGCATATTTTTGTGTTGTTAAGGATACACAAAATTTCTTGAAAAGTCATTTTGTTGTGTAATTAAACTTTTTTAATGAAATATTATTCACTTTGATTAAATACTTTATAATTTCGTGGAAAATTTGGTTATCGTGCTCACATTCGGAAATTTTAATGTCCACAAAATTTGGCAAAATTGGCTTGTCACAAATGCAGCAAATCTAATTTCGAAAAAGATTTGGAATCCAAAAAAATTATCAATAATTATTATAGTGATTTAAATTACTTAAATTACGTTTTGTGAAGAGAATTTTTTTTTAAATTTCTATTTTCAGGTTTCAAAAGCCAACGTTTTTCTAAAAAATCAACTTTTCAACTTGAAAACTCAACACCTTGGTTCACATCCTCTTGTCCTTTGGCTAAAAACTCTTTTTTGATTGAATGAGACTACTTTTTATCCTTAATAAAAAACTTTTAGAATGTATTTCACTCTTTTAGATTTAAAATTAAAATCTTCAAATGTAACTTTTTAGTGGAAAACTATTCGTCCTCTTGGTTGTAAAATATTACAATTTTTTTTTAAAATTGGTGTATTTTATTGAAAACTCTTGCTTTTTGTTAGAAAATTTTAACTTTTCATTGGAAATTATTCTGGTTGGTTTGCAAGTTTAACTATTTCTTGAAAATTTATAGTTTTGGTTAAAAATTTGATTTTTTCAAAATTAATATTTTTTAGTTAAAGCTTCAACGACTCGGTTGAAAATGAAACTAGTTTGTTGAAAACTGACCATTTTTGAAGACTTACCTCGTTAGTTGGAAATTTCCCGGTTTCGTTTGCGAAATATTAATCTCCTGTGTTAAAAAAAAAGTTTTTCGGTAAAAAATTTTATATTGACAATTCTTTTTTTTCGGTTGGGAAATAATTTTTAAATAACAATGTAACTATCCCAAATTGGTTTGAAGATTAATATTTTTGTTGAAACTTGATATTTTTTAGTTGAAAATTCATGTATTTTCTTAAAAGTTTGTCTGTTTTGGTCGAAAAAATTCTTCTCAGTTCAAAATAAAATTTTTATTTGTTTGAAAATTTAACTATTTGGTTCAAAATTAATATTTTTTAGTCAGAAATTCAACAAATTGGGTAAAAATTAAGCTGATTTGTTAAAAATTAATATTTTTAAATTTATTTCCTGTTAAGAATTAATTTTCAAATAACAACGTAACTGCTCCACATTTGTTTGAAGATTAATATTTTTGTTGGAAATTGATATTTTTTAGTTGAAAATTCATGTATTTTCTTAAAAAATGGTCTGTTTTTGTTAAAAATTCATGTATTTTTTTTAAATGGTCTGTTTTGGTTGAAAATTTTACTCTTTGGTTCAAAATTCATGTTTTTAGTTAAATATTCAACAAATTGTTTGAAAATCAAACCAGTTTGGTAAAAATAAATAATTTTTAAGATTCACCTGCTTGGTTAGAAATTTAACTGTTTCATTTTTTAAATATTAATCTACCTTTTTAAAAATCATTTTCTGGGTTAAATTTTTATGTTGAAAATTCGCTCTTTTTCTGTTAAGAATTAAATTTCAAATAAGAACGTAACTGCTCCACATTTGTTTGAAGATTAATATTTTTGTTGGAAATTGATATTTTTTAGTTGAAAATTCATGTATTTTCTTAAAAAATGGTCTGTTTTTGTTAAAAATTCATGTTTTTTTTTTAAATGGTCTGTTTTGGTTGAAAATTTTACTCTTTGGTTCAAAATTCATGTTTTTAGTAAATATTCAACAAATTGTTTGAAAATCAAGCCAGTTTGTTAAAAATGAATAATTTTTAAGATTCACCTTCTTGGTTAGAAATTTAACTGTTTCATTTTTCAAATATTAATCTACCTTTTTAAAAATCTTTTTCTGGGTTAAATTTTCATTATGAAACCTCGGTTTGTGTTTGGTTGAGAATTAATTTTTTTAATTACAATGTAATTTCACATTTGCTTGAACATTAATATTTTTGTTCAAAATTGATATTTTATAGTTGAAACTTTACCTAGTCTTAGCAAAATTTTTCTGTTTTGGTCGAAAATTATTCTTCTCGGTTGAAATTTCAATATTTTTGGGTGAAAATTTAAAAACTTTGTTAAAAATTGAACTAGTCAGTTAAAAATTTATATTTTTCCAAATTTACTTCCTTGATTAGAAATGAACCTGTTCCATTTTTGAAATATTAATCTTTCGTGTTCAAAATAATTTTTTGGGTTGAATCTTTATGTTGACAATTTTTTTTTTTTTTTTGGTTGCGAACTAATTTATTTGGCAACATTATAATTACTTCACATTTGGTTAATGATTAATATTTTTGTAGATAATTTAAGTTTTCTAGTTGAAAATTAATGTATTTTCTTAAACGTTTGACTCCTTTTGGTCCAAAATTATTTTCGAAGATTGAAAGTTTAACATTTTTGGTTGATAATGCAACTTTTTAGTCCTCATTTGATGTGGTTTAGATGAGCCTTCAACAATTTGGTAGAAAGTTAAACTATTCGGTTAATATTTAGCTTCTTAGTTAAAAGATCATATTTCTGGTTTAAATTTAACTATTTGTTTGAAAATTAAACTTTGAACTTCTATGAACATTGAACTTTTTGGTAAAAAACTAATCTTTTTGTTAAAAATGTTTTAGTATTTTCTGAAGATGTGCCTCTTTGAGTCTTTGGTCGAAAATTTAGATTTTATAAACAAAATTATGTTATTGAAACTTAACTTTTGTTTTTAAATTCCACTGTTTCATTTTTGGTTCAAAATATATCTTTCATGAGTTGAAAATTCATTTATTTTATTATAAATTACATTAATTATGAATAAAATAGTCGATCCCTAATCTTCGAAAACGTTCTAGAAACTTATCACGAACACGAATCACTCAATGCTCCCAACGACTGTCCAGTGCACTACTGCGCATGCGTTACGCTGAGCATTGTTATTAGCGCAGAATAAACATTGAACGGAACAGCTCACTTTTGTCTTCTCTCTACCAGTGGAAATCTATTCTTCACGCATGCGCAGTACTGCTCTAGGCAGAAACCGGCTTAATCATCTACTTACATTTTCAGCACTGCAGATTTCAAAGTAAAATCAGTAACAAATCGGTGGTACGTGATATAGTTAGTGACCCATGACAAGGAAGATATGCAGGTTCTTCTATTTATAAATTTCTCGAGTATGAACCGTACCTCGCAGTTGGTATCAGATTACGGATATGATCCTCGGAGATGAGAGGCTGCATGTGCTGTTCCGGAAAAAATGAAAAACAATTACAGTAAACTGCTCAGACGCTGCAGATTAGACTCATATCGTCGTATTAAACGAGCTACTCCTATTTTAGTTCCCAGATACGTGGACAGTGCTTTATCGAAGGTAAAAGCAAAATAGTGGAAAAAAGAAGAAGGGAATGCTCCGCACTGCGATCTATGATCTCAGTGTCCAGTTGAGCAGCATCAGTGTGTAACAGTAATATTGCACATATCTCAACAAAAAAAATCTCCCCGCTCCGGGCACATTCTCATTGCGCTCTCAGTCACTCGCCAATTTATTTGAGCGACCCTGGGGCGCGCGGGATTGAGCACGCGAATTTAAACGACCCTAAAGCTAGGGACCTTACATAAATTACGCAATAGCCCAATAAGGGGGAGGGGGGGTGGACCCAACTTGTTATGACTTGTTACAGTAGTGGGGACCCTCTCCTTCACTCAAATACGTAATTTTTGCAAATTCGCAAAAATCTTCTCATAAAGTTTATTATTTGGTTCAAAATTTGACAATTTTCTTAAAAAGAGGTCTTTTTCGATTGCAAATTGAACTGTTTTGTAAAAAATGCATCTTATTCAGTTAAAAATTCAACTCTCTTTGATGAATATTAACATTTCGTTTAAAATTCATATTTTGTTGTTAATGAGTCGACTTAGGTATTTTTTTGATGAAAACTATTTTTTCTGAAAATTTGACTTTTTTATTTAAAAGTTCACATTTTTTAGAAAAAAAACTGCATCTTTATTTGAATAAAATTAAAATAATTTGTTGAAAATTCAACTACTTCCTAGAAAATTTACTTTTTGTTTAAAGTTCAAATTTTTGTGTTAAAAAGTCAATTGAAATCTTTTTGGTTCAAAATTGAACTCTTTTTTTTTAAATTAGTCTTTTTGATTCTAAATTCACCTGTTTTTGTAGAATTTTCCCGTTTCTTGGACAAAAATACAACTGTTTGTTTGAAAATTCAACATTTTTTTTGAAAAGTCGTACTTTTTGGTCGAGAATTCTGCAGTTCTGTTCAAAATTTAAAAATCCAGTTGAAAATTGACTTTCTATTTTAATTTAATTTTTTGGTATTAAAAAAAGAACTGAAATCTTTGCTGGATAAAAATTCAACTTTTTAACATGTTTTTTTTTCATTAAAAATTCATCTCCTTTAAGAGAAATGTTTTCGTCCTTGGATTGAAATGCAACTGCTTATTTGGAGATTCTACTGTTTTCTTGAAAATTTAACTATTTCATACAAAATTTACTTTTTGCTTAAAGTTTATATCTCGATGTTCAAAAATGAACTGATATTTTTTCTGGATGAAATTTCAACTTTTTAAAGAAAAATTTGTCGTTTTTTATAAAAAATTCATCTATTTTAGTACAAATTTCATCTTTTTTGTTCTTTCTTGTCATCTTCCTTTTTTTGGATGAAAAATAAACTATTTTAAAAAAATGTTTAATGCGATTTTATCTGTTTTAAGACAAATTATATATTTTTCGGATGAAAATGCAACTATTTAGTAGAGAATTCAACAACGTGGTAAAAAACGCATCCTTTGGTTAAAAATTCGTCCTCTTGAATTAAAAATTTAATTTTTTTACAGAAACTTGTTCTTCGTTTAAAATTCATATTTTGATCGATAAAATTCAACTGAAATCTTTCGTAATAGAAAATTCAACTATTTTTTTGAATATGTATCTTTTTAATTAAAAAATTTATCTGTTTTATTAGGAATTTCATTTTTTTTATGAATGTACAGCTTTTTGTTTAAAAATTATTATTCTTTACTCGATTAGTCAACTATTTTCTTTAAATGATTTTGTTAAATCAATTTGCTAAGAAATCAGTTTTTTGAACTATTTTGTTAAAAATTAATCTTCTTTAATTTTAAATTCAACTACTTTGCTAAAAGTTAAAGTATATTGTAAATTTTTTTTATTGACGGCTTACATCTTTGGTTGAAAATTTAACTGTTTATTGGAAAAGCTTTTTTTTTGTTTTGACAATTTTGTTGAAAAGTCATACTTTTTGGTTGAAAATTCTGCTGTTCTGTTAAAAATTTAAGTATGTCATAGAAAATCTTTTATGAATGAAAATTCAACTTTTTTGAAATCTTATTTTTATTAAAAATTCAGCTGCTTCAAGATAAATGTTATCTTCCTTGGATAAACATGCAACTGTTTAGTTGAAGATTTTACTGTTTCGTTAAAAATTTAACTATTTCATACAAAATTTACTTTTTCTTTAAAATTTATATTTGGATGTTGAAAAAAATCGTCTTTTTGGATTGAAAATTCAATTTTTTCCGTCCAAAATTGATTTTTTGTTACAAAATTCATATTTTGATCTTTAAGTCAACTGGAAATTTTTTCGCTGAAAAATCAACTATTTTTGGAAATTTTAATTGTAAAGTTAATTTGTTTTAACATAAATTTCATGCTTTTTAGGTGAAAATGTAACTATTTGGTAAAGAATTCAACCATTTTGTAAAAAAGTCATTCTTTGGTTAAAAAATCATCTTTTTAGATTGAAAATACAATTTTTTCGCAGAAACTAATTTCTTGTTTAAAAATTCATGTTTTGATCATCAAAAGTCAACTAAAATCTTTCGTAACAGAAAATTGAACTATTTTCATCAAATTTTATCTTTTTAATTTTAACATTCATGTTTTAGTAGAAATAATATTTTTTTTTTATAAAAATGCTACAAATTGACATAGGGCCCAAAATTGACATATGACTCAAAATTGACATAGGACCAAAAATTGAAATATGACTCAAAATCAGCATAGGACACCAAATTAACATAGGACCAAAAATCGACATACAGCCAAAAATTGGCATAGGTCACAAAATTGACCTATGATTTAAAATTGACATAGTGCCCAAAAATTGACCTATGATTCAAAATTGAAATTTAACCCAAAATTGACATATGACTCAAAATCAGCATATGACATAAAATTGACATAAGACCAAAATCGACATAAAGTCGAAAATTGGCATAGGTCCCAAAATTGACCTACGGTTCAAAATTGACATAGTGCCCAAAAATTGACCTATGATTCAAAATTGCCATATAACCCAAAATGGATATATGACCCCAAATTGGCATATGGCTCAAAATTGGCATAGGATCCAAACTGGAAATACGCCCTAAAATTGGTATAGAGTCCAAAATTTACATAGAACTCAAAATTAAAATAAGGCCCTAAATTAACAAAGGTCCTAAAATATGAGCAGCTATTGCTACAAAAGTCTTCCTCGTAGGCGCTCGGCGAAACATTCATTACAATTCAATAACTCAGAGCTAGACCAGATTACTCAAATTGCACTGAATTACCAGTTCTGATAATATTGGTCCCAAGATTGACATAGGACTTAAAGTTGACATAGGACCCAAAGTATAAGCACCTATAGCTACGAAAATCTTCCTTGTAGACGCTCGGCGCCACATGAATTATAATTGGATGGCCCAGAGCTACAGCGGATTACTTAAATTGGACTGGATTACCAGTTCTGATAATATGGGTCCCGAGATTGAGATAGAATTTAAAGTTAACATAGGACACAAAATTGACATGTAACTCAAAATTCGCATAGGACCGAAAATTTATATAGGACCCAAAATTGACATAGGGCCCAAAATTGACATAGGACCCAAAATTGTCATTGAGTCCTAAATTGACAAAAATCCCCAAATATAAGCTTCTATAGCAACGAAACTCTTCCTTGTAGCCACTGGACGACACAGATTACAATTGGATGCTTCAGAATTAGGCCGTATTACTCAGATTGGACTGGATTACTAGTTTTGTTAATATGGGGCCCAAATGAACATAAGACTAAAAGTTGACATACGACTTAAATTTTGTATATGACCGAAAATTTAAATATAACTCAAAATTGACACAAGTCCCAAAATTAACATATAACTTGAAATTGGAATAGGGCCCAATATTCACATGTGTCTCAAAACTGACACAGGTCTAGAAATTGGCATGGGGCCTAAAATTCACATATTATTCACAAGTTAGTATATGGCCCAAAATTGGCATAGTGCCCAAAATTGACATATGACTTAAAGTTGACATGAGGTCCAAAGTTGGCATATGACTCAAAATTGTCATAGGACCCAAAATTGTTTAAGATCAAAATTAGTATTGGAACGAAAATTGACATAGAACCTAAAATTAACATAGGACTACAAATTAACACAGGACCCATAATTGATATTGGACCCTAAATTGATAAAGGTCCCAAAATATAAGCACCTAAAGCTAAGAAACTCTTTCTTGTTGACGCTCCACGTATCTTTAATAAATTTTTTATAGTACTATTAGTTTATATTAGTTGAAAACAACTATAGTTAATAAATAAAAGTTTAAATTTATAAAAATATATTATTCCTTAGTTCTCAATACTACTTCTTAAATAAAAAACAAAATCCTTGAACTAAAAATTTATATTTTTAAGATTTGGCTGCTCATTTTGTTTTTCATTTTTCATGGCTAAAATTATTCATATAATTCATAGAACGCTGGTCAATGAACTTATAACCTGTCTTTTTGAACCAAAACGAGTCATATGAAAGAAAATTTTTATTAGAAAATTCTTTTTAAACTTATCGAAATATCGATAAAAACTTATCAGAAATAAACTATCGAAATACCAAATAATATTTCTAGAAAGTATTTCTTTTGATGTCAAAATGACAAAATTTTGTCAGAATTGAAAATAATCTTTGAGGATTCCCTAGCCGCTTATTGAAAATCAAATGGTATTTTTTTAATTTTACAAAAAATTGAGCAAAATATTTGACTAAAAAGAGTCCATTATGTAATTTTTAAAATCGAAAAATTTGTAGCAGCGATTATTTAAATAAAATAGACATCTTTTTTCAAAATACAACTTGGGGGACCCCTGAGTACTTGTTTTGAATTCGGCCAAAATCAGGCATAATTTTTCTATCTAAAGAAACAATTTTCAGGGGAACCATTTGAGTAAAAAACCTGTCTTGGAACACTTGAATATACAACCAGTATTACATTATAATTTACGTTCATAAATATGACGTTAATCTTTGTCTCGAAAAATGAAAAATTCAAACAAACACTTAAAATATGTGCACATTTCTCTCGTGGACTTTATTAATAAATCATCTCGAAGAGAACTCTCATCATGTGTATAGAGGCTTTTGAACTTATAATTAACTGAGGACCGCATCGTGTACCGTTCTTCACTTCAGTATTTTTTTCAATGAATTGAAATACAATTTTTACAGCGTATTTCATTTAACAGCTGTAATAAATTCATTATCCAAACGGTTTAATGCACCTTAAAAGAAAATTTGTTATGTTCCAATAATTTCCCCAGTAATTATAGGTTTTCTAAATATTTTTTAATATAAGTGATCTTAGAAACATGAATTTAATGCCAACAATATTTTATTAATTTTTATATTTTATGATAAATGTATAACCTTCTTAATTTTTTTTAGAGCAGTGAAATATTTAAATTCTGCCTTAATTGTTAAAACAGCATTAAAACTTCGAAGGTTCCTTTTAATATTATAGAAAACTTTTTAGAAGATGAAGTTTTTAAAATTTCTTGAACATTTCTGTTTTTGAAGAAATGGTGTAACTTGTTTTTTATTCTGCTGAAGAATTTTAATCTTTTAGATGTTAAAAAAAAAGTTTCTTTTGTCTTTGGAAAAAGCTGAGTATCTGTTTTGAATTAAATGTTCGAAAAAAAGAGTTAATGTCATCATATTTAGATGCATGTAATTTTTTTCTATTAAGCGAAATAGCAATTGACTGCATTATTATTTTTATTATAATGTATACTTTCATTTTCTGTGCAATAAAAATATTGATAATATTATTATTGGCTTCTGGAAAATAATTTTTAATGAAATTTAAGTTTGCAACATTTATTATAAACGAAAAAAATTCAAACATACAAAAGTTTTTGATTTGTTTACAGAAGGTAATTTAATCCGATATTTAAAGAATGCCAAAAAAGTATTAGCCCTTCGCTAATGTGAAACAAACCCCAAATAATCCTGAAAATTGAAGAAAACAAAATTGACTCAAAATACACTAACTTAATAGCCTTCATTTTTTTTTAATAAAATTGGATTTTGCAAGGATTTACATTTTTTTCGAATATAATTGCTGCATTGGTGTTATTTTAAACTTATATTATTAACATCCATTTTCAATTATAAATATTATTATTGCTATTTTTACAAAATTATCATTATTTAATTCAGTAAATATGATACAAAAAATTTACTAAGACTATAAATAAAAATTACTTTGAAGTGCAAAATGTTTTTCCTGATTTATTCCTGTTTTTTTAATGCTATGATTTTTCTCTGATATTATATTTGTATTTCTATATTTTTCATCAAATGCGAAATGCCATGATGTGTTCATTGTTCAGGCGAATGACACTTTTTTGGCGCTCATTGGGCACCGAATGAAATAAAAATTTGCAAACAAAATTTGAACGTTTTTTTTTTAGTAATTTTTTTTTATTTTTGGTAATGATTTGGGGTATGTTCCAAATTCTCCAGAGGCATCAAACTTTTTTGGTGATTTTCCGGCATCGAATGAAATGACTTTGTGAGAAAAATGCAGAATTTTGAGCTATTGTATTTTTAGCGAATTTTTTAAATGTTGAGAGATAATTTGAAGTGTGTTTAACATTTTTTAGGAAAATAGAACATTATTGACGATCATTGGAGGTCGAATAAAATCACATTGTGCAAAAAAATTCGGCTTTTGACTAAGTTTATTTTTGATCAATTTTGTTCAATGTCGTGGGATCAGTCGGAGTATCTTCAACATTATTTATGGAGGTGAAACTTTTTAGGCAATTTTCAGGCATGGAATAAAATCATTTTGTAACAAAAATTTAGACTTTTAAGTTATTCTATTATTAGAAAATATCTTAAATCTTGATTGATTGTTTGTTGTCGTGTTAAACATTCATCAGGGCATTTAAATTTTAGAATTTTGAGGTAGTATATTTTTGGCGAACTTTGACATTTTGGGGAATACTTTAAGGCGTGTTCTACATTCTTTAGGGGTATGCAAATTTTTTGGCGATTTTCGTGCAACAAATAAAATCACTTTGTGGACAAAAATTTCAAACTTTTGAGCTATTGAATTAAAATTTTTTTAAAAGTTGTGGGATAATTTTGAATATGTTTAACATTCTTTCGGATGATAAAACTTCTTTGGCGATCACTAGGAACGAAATTAAATGTCCTTACGCAAAAATTTTTCGACTTCTGGGCAAATGTATATTTGGCAAATTTGCAAACGTTGAGAGATGATTTAAGGTTTGTTTCACATTCTCTGGGACGATTAAACATTTTTAATGATCTTCAAGCATTAAAAATAACATGGGCTAAAATGATACATTTTTGGCGATCTCTGGACATCAAATGAAAATAGGGGGATGACACTTTTTTACGGTCTTCTGGTTTTGAATGAAAAAAATTTTTTTTTTTAAATTTCACACTTTTGAGCTATTTTATTTTTAGCAATTTTTTCAATGTTGGGGGATGAAACTTTTTTGGCGATCATTGGACACCGAATGAAGTTATAATGTCAAAAAATTTCGACTTTTGAATAAGTGCAATTTTGGCAATTTTTTTAAATGTTTGGGCATGATTTAAAGTGTATCCCAGATTCCTTAAGGGGATGAAACTTTTTTGGCGATTATTGGGCACAGAATAAAATTAATTTGTGGAATAAAATTCCAGACTTTTGAGTTGTTGTAGCATTGGTAAAGTTTGGAGTGTTAAGAGACGATTTATGTATGTTTTGAAAATTCTAGGATAAAGAAACTGTTTTGGCGATCATTGGGCACCGAATGAAATAACATTGTGTAAAAAAATTTCAAATTTTATGTTTGTTTTTGATCATTTTTTTTTATTTCAGCGGATAATTCGGAATGTGTTGGCGATAAATTTGGTAATTGGACTCCGAATAAACTGACAGTGTGAAATAAATTTTCGACTTTGTAGTAAGTGCATTTTTAATGAATTTTTAAAATTCTGTGCCATTATTTACAATGTGTTCTAAGTTCTCAACGGGGATGAAACATTTTTGGCGATCTTCGGATATCGAATAAAATTACTCTGTGTAAAAAAATTTCAGAGTTTGGAGTTTTTGTATTTATGGTAAAGTTTGAAGTTTGAAGAGATAATTTATTGTATCTTTCAAATATGCTAGGTGAAAGAAATTGTTTAGGCGATCATTGAGCACCGAATGAAAAGACAATGTTTAAACAAAATTTCGACTTTTGAGTGCGTGTTTTTAATTTTTTTTTTAAATTCTAATTGATGATTCGGGGCCCAAAAATCTTCGACTTTGTATTAAGTGTATTTTTTGCGAATTTTTTAAATGTTGGGGGATGATCAAAAGTGTCATTCACATTCTCTAAAGGGAATGAAACTTTTTTGGCGATTTTCTGGGATCAAATGAAATGGTTTTGTGAGGAAATTTTAGACTTTTAAGGTATTTTATTTTTAGCAAAATTGTTAAATTTTGGGGAATTATTTGGAGCGTGCTTAACATTCTTCAGCGAGATAAATGTTTTGGAGATTTTTTGGAGATCATGAGATACCAAATGCAATTATGCAAAAAAAATGCGTTTTTTGAATAAGTGTATTTTTGGCAAATTTTTTTAAAATTTTGGTGAGTGTTCAACATTCTCTAGGGAAATGAAACTTTTTTGACGAGTTGTATTTTTTGTAACGTTTGGAATGTTAAGAGACGCTTAGTGTATGTTTTAAATATGCTAGCTGAAAGACACTTTTTTGGCGATCATTGGACACCAAATGAAATGACAATGTGCAAACAAAATTTCGAATTTTGTATGTGTTTTTGGTAATTTTTTTTTTATTTTAGCGAATGATTTGAGATGTGTTCAAAATTCTCTAGGCGGATAAAATGTTTTTGGCGATCATTGGCCTCCGAATAAACTGGCAGTGTGAAATAAAATTTCGACTTTGTAGTAAGTGCATTTTTGGCGAATTTGAAAAATGTTGTGCAATGATTTAAGGTGTCTTCTACATTTTCAAAGGGGATAAAACTTTTTTTTCGGTTTTTAATTAAATGACAGTGAAAAAATGCTCGACTTTTGAGTTATTATACTTTCAGAAAATTTTTTAAATTTTGAAGAAGATGAAATTTTTTGGCGATCATTGGGTACAGAATAAACTCAAATAATCTGCTACAAAAATTTCGACTTTCAAGAAAATGTACTTTTGGCGATTTTTTTTCAAATCTTAAGGTATGATTCTGGATGTTTTCAACATTATCTAGGAGGATTAAACTTTTTTGGCGATAATTAGGGACCGAATAAAATGAGATTGTGCAAAAAAATTAGAAATTTGAGCAAGTGCATTTTTTGTCAAATTTTCTAAATGTTGGGTTATGGTTTAAAATGTGCTCCACATTCCCTAGGGGATAAAACTTTTTTGGCGATCATTAGATACCGAATAAAATGGCTGTACAAATTTTTTTAGAGTTTTGAGTTGTATTTTTAGAGAAGTTTAAAATATTAAGAGATGATTTAATATGTGTTTCAAATATTCTAGGAAAATTAAACTGTTTTGGAGATTTTTGGAGATCGATTATCACAAAATGTTATCATAAATATTCCAAACGTTAGATTTAATCATCTTTTTCTCTCAGTCTTCTCTTCTATTCCATCTTACACTCTATATGATCCATAAAGCTCCATAAAAAGAAGCATAAAACATTCCCAGTGGGCACAAAATTTGGCGACGTCTTTACGACATCGTTACGACATCTTTACGACATCCTGTGTCCATGTCGTTTCGGTGTCTTTGCGATATCGTAAAGACATCGTCAGATCATACGACTTATTTACGATATCGTAAAGAGACCTTTACGACATGGACATAGGATGTCGTAAAGTTGTCGTGAAGATGTCGTAACGATGTCGTAAAGACGTCGCCAAACTTTGTGCCCACTGGGTTGTACCTTACGAATGCATACAACATCCATAGATGGTTATAGAGAAAAATATATAGCCCTGCACCTTATCTTTTCATTTTCCTTTACACACTGGCGCCTAATTATATTCCTCTCTACATTTCTCTTCATACGCATGCCCTGCTTCATTCTCTCTCTAATGTTTAATTTTACATTTCTCTACTTAATCCCAAATTTACGTAAATGCGTCCTGAAAAAGAAATTGGAAGGTGAATAAAAAATAGAAACCAAATTAAAAAGTACGAACTTCTTTAATATTTTATTAGAAACTAGTTCTTCACCTCAAAAGAGTCTGAAGAAATACAAATTACATATATTAGATTTATCCACAAATAGTACAATCTATCGACTTACATTTCTTATCACGGTAAAAAGAGCAAAAGCACGATTTTTCACTCGGAGAATAAAGATAGCCTAATTTCTTTCTGTATAAAAACATTATATATAAAAACAATTTCTGATAAATAAATACACATTTAAGATATAGCTTTACTTATCTACTTTGAGTTACCTTTTAATTGAGTATCACGTTACCTCCGTGTCCCATTATCATACATATATTATACAAAACCAGTCTTCCAGTAGAACTAGTCAAAAACATGTCCAGACAAATTGAGTAGAATCACTTAAACTTAAAACTATGAAATTGCATTTTTCTTGCTTCACATCCTGTTCTTGACATTGGTGCAAAAAAAATCGATTTTTGAGGAATTGTTGATTGCAGTTTTTAGAGTTTCATAATCGAGACTCAAGACGAGATTTGAGGCGAAATTCGAGACGAGACTGGAGACTAGGCTCGAAACGAGATTCAGGGCGAAACTCGAGACAAGATTCAAAACGAGTCTCAAGGCGAGACAAGATTCATAATGAGGCTCAAGGCAATTTTCGAGACGAGTCTTAATACGAGAGTCAAGCCAAACCAAGGCTCGAAACGAGACTTAAAATGAAATTAAAGGCCAGGCTCGAGACGAGGCGAGATTAAAGGCAATTCTTCTATCTCGCGTGAGAAATGGGTTCCACTGTCTAAGAAAATTATCTTCAAATTTTATTGAAGTCGATTAATATTTATCCGTGTCCCAAACACCATGAATTTTCCCATTTATTTTTAATTGTTTCGACAAATGATTTTTGGTCGAAATTGCAAAATAAGTATATCTTAGAGATGCTATGAGTATTATAATTAATTTGTTTCAATAATTTAAAAAGTATTTAAACAATACTTCTATGTTTAAATATATAACTATTAACAAGAAAAACTTATTTCTTTAGAAATTATTCAACAAATTTGAATATTCTCACGTAATTTTTTATTTATTAACTTTCTTCACAGCCTTTAAAAAAATGTCCACTGTTCGAACAATAAAATTTTTTTTTCAATGACCCATTTTTCTAAAAATTTGTAAATCTTAGCAGAATATTGTCAACGGTTCCCAGACACAAAGAAAAAAATATTGTTGATGGAGTAACATCTGTTCGGCGTTTATTCATGATAAAATATGTACTGAAACTTAAACAATTTTCAAGCAAGTAGTAGAATTTTCAATGAATAAAAATTAATTTAAAAATTAAAAATGGTTGAATTCAGCAAAGATATTAATTTTTAACGAAATAAATCAATTTTTACCTAAAACTTCAAATGGAACAGCTAAATTTTAAGTTGAGATAATAAACAACAAACACAAAATATACATACTAATTACATTTGTAACCAAAAATATATATCTGTAACTAAAAATAAATGTTCACAATGTGGTTTAACTTTCAAACAAGAAGAAAAAATATTAATCAATAAAAGTTTATTTAAAAATAATAAACAATGAAATTCAACAAAAATATTAATTTTGAACAAATTAATTAATTTTGAACCAACTATCTGAATTTTTACCAAAAAGTTTAAATTTTGAAGATTATTTTTTCCAAAAGACACATTTTCAACAAAATACATAAAAATGAATTTTCAACTAAAAAGAATCAATTTTCAATAAAAATGAGTTAGTTCAACTTTAAGTTCAAAAATTAAATTTTGAATTCAACTAAGTTGTTGAATTTTCAATACAAAATATGTTATTTTTAAATCTTAAACCTTTGAATTGAAAAAACAAAAAATGCATTTTGATAAAAATGGATGAATTTTTAACCAAACATTTGTATTTTTAACCTAGAAAAAAGAGATTTTAAATAAGAAAATTAGCTTTCTACCACAAAGAAGAGTTAAGTTTTCTAATAAAAATTTTTTTAACTATTTTTTAGTAAAACGGATGACTTTTTATTCAAATATTTTAATTTCGAACCAAATAGATTAATTCTTAGAAAATAAAATTAATTTTTTACCAAAAAATAAGAATTTTCAACCAAATATTCGAATTTCCAACCATATAGTTTAATTTTTAACTAAAAAATGTCGATTTTCAATCAAAATGAAACAGTTCAATTTTCAGCTGAAGATATAAATTTGCAACAAAAATAAAAAGGAATTTAGAACCAAATATGTCAATTTTCAACAAATAAGATATTTATTTTAATTAAAAGACATTTAAATTCTCCACTCACAGAAAACGGATAATTATTAACAAAAAAGCAGTCGCATTTTTTATCAAAAAACAGATTTAACAGATATCTTTTAATAATGTTTCAGAAATTTAAACATTTTGAATAATTGAAAAAATGCGAAAATTAGTTTACTTATTTAAATTGAGATAAGAGAAGGATATTTATAAACAAAAAGATATATAACAATTTATTGAAAAATACAAGTATTGTTTAAAAAGTTTGAACATTATTTTAGTCATCAAAAACTGGTCTAAAAATAAGTTGAAATTAAAAACTTATTCATGATTATTTATGCAAGAAAGATTGATGTAATATGATTATTAGAGAATATATTACATGTAAACCTTAATTACCATTAATGGGGGATTCTTTAGGGTGTCATAAGAGGGTCATAAAATTTTATAACATTATGGAATATTGTCATTCTCAAAAGCCTTTTTACCATGCTGAATCAATGGGAAATTTCATCGTCTTTGGATCACGGTTAATATTAACTAATTACGCTTAAATTTGAAGATTTTTTTTGTTTTTTCGGAAAAACTAGGGGGTGGAAATAAAAAAAAATTTAACAAGGACCACCCTATAGGGACATGAGTAATGTTTGGTATCAGTCTGATAATGAAAATGAGTCGTCAGATGATTTTTTTTTTGTTTCAACAAAATTTATCGCGGAAACTCTTTGCCGAATTGGTAAAATTGATGTGGTTTCACTCCGGTCATGCTATCATACATATATTTTACAAAACCAGTCTTCAAGTAGAGCTAGTCAAAAATATTTACAGAAAAATTGAGTGATGTCAGTTAAGCTTCAAACTAACAGAGAAAAATGGATGTTTACCCTGAATATCTAGGTGTTTGTGTGAATATTAAGGATAAAAAAAAGTCTAACATAAAAATATATTGAAGCCGAATAACTAAAAAAGATACTAGACCTTGCTAAAAATCCTCTAGGTAGAGTTCTGCCACAACCTCCCACTGTTTTGATTGGCTACGACTAAACCGGAACCAGAAGTGATGAAAAGTCCGCGATTTTTAAACCAATTTTTACAATAAATTCACAATTTTGAAAAATGAAATAAGGAAGAAAATAACATAATATTTCAACATGTCCAAACTTTATGAAATATAAGAAAATAGAAATATTAAGAAAAAAAACTATTCTATTTGGTTTTTAAAAGTTAGCTTTTTCAGTTTAACATTCAGGTATTTTAATTAAAATACGTCTTTTTTCGAAAAAAAATTATTCTTGTTAGAAAAATTGAACTATATTCTTAAAATTTTGTTCTTTTGGTTAAAAAATAAATTTTCAATTGAAATTTTTCAAGGAATGTCTGCAAAAATTTTTAGTTTTGTACACGATAGGAACCCGGAATTTATCTATTTTATCATTCTTGTATTTTGTTAAATTTAATGTTTTTTGTTAGAAAATTAATCTTCTTGGTTAAAATATTTTGTTGAAAACTCGATCTTCGTTTAATTAAAAATTAATTTGTTTCAATGTTAATTTAAGTATTAGACATTTGGTTGAAAAGTGATCTTTTATAGATGAAAGTTAAAGTATTTGGTTAAAAATTAATGTATTTTGTCCAAGGTTAATTTTTTTGGTAAAATATTAAGTTTGGTAGTTGAAAATTTATTTTCTTGGCTGGACGGTTTACATTTTCATTAAAAATGTATTTCTTTCGGTAAAAATTGATTTATTTTGTTGAAAATTCGTCTTATTCTGTTTAAAAACATTTTTCTAACTAAATCCTTAACTATTGTATGTTTCATTTAAAATTTTCATTTTTATTAAACTATTTTATTGAAAACTCATATACGTATTTAGTGGAAAATGCGTCTTTTTTGATGAAACATTAATATTCTTGATTAAAATTTTATTTCTTTAGTTGAAAATTCAACTGTTTCCTGGCAAATTAATTTTTTTGATAAAAATTATCTTCCGTTTGTTTGTAAAAACTGAACTATTTTGTTATAAATTCTTTGTTTGATATGTGAAAATAATTTCCATAACTAAAAATTAACATGTTCTATTTTTTGTTGAAAATTAATCTTTTTTTAGTTAAAAATTTAACTATTTAGTTGAAAATTCAAATAGTTTAGAGAAAATTAATGTTCATGGTTGAAACTTGATCCTTTTGCTTAAAAATTCGTCTTTTTTTGTTAGAAAATTAATCTTTTTAGTCTATTCGGTTTTTGGTTTAAAAGTTATCTTTTTTAAATACAAAGTTAACAATTTAATTGAAAATGAATGTATTTTTTTAAAAGTTAATTTTTTTTGTAGAAAATGAATGTTCGTTTTTGAAAATTCATTTTATTGGGTAAATGTCTTTTAGATAAAAAAAAATCTTCTTCGTTGGAAATTCGTCTTTATGGTTAGAAATTCAAACATTTGTTTAAAAGTCCTGATTTTGGGGTAGAGATTTATTATTTTCATTAAAAATATTTTTTTGGGGTAGAAAATTGATCTTTTTTGTTAAAAACTCATACATTTTGTTCGAGATATGTTTTTTTTTTGTTTGTAAAAAGGTTATCTTTTTGGTTAGAATTTCAACCAATTTATTACAAACTCATTTTTTGTAGACAAAATTCAAAATTTTAGTTCCAATGCATCTTTTTCCTTTGGTTTAAAATATAAAATTTACTTTATGTTTAGTTGAAAATTCCACTGTCTTGATATAAAATTAATATTTTTGGTTGAAGATTGATCATGTTAGTAGAAAATTCTTTTTTTTCATTGAAAATTAATTTTCTTAAGTGAAAATAAAATATTCATTTTTTGCTTGAAAATTTAGCTTTTTTCGTTAAAAATTCATGTATTTTGTTGGAAAATCGTATTTTTTGGTAAAAAAAATATTGTTCTTAGTTGAAAACTCACCTATTAAAAGTAATTTTTATTGAAGATTCACCATTTTAATTTAAAGTTCCGTTTTTTGCTTGAAACTTTTCGAAATCTAATGTGTTTACTAATTTTTTTTTGGTTGAAGATATTAATTCGTTTAACCAAAAATTTAACTATTAGATTTTTTGTTTAAAAGTTACCTATTTTAGTTGAAAATTCCGGTATTTTATTAAAAATTCGTATCTTTTGGTAAAATAAGTTTTACTCTGGATATTTTTTCTTATTTCTGAACACCACTAAACACGATTTATCGATGTATTGTCATCTAAAACCGAGTTAACTTTCCTATTTCCTCTATAATTGTATATCAGTCGTATATTTTTCAATGGATGCATTCCACAAATCAAACTTTTGCGCTCTTTATGAGGACTTCTGGTTTGTGTCTCAACTCTACCTACATAGAAAAAACTAAGAATAAAATTTGTTACAGGAAATTTTTTAGAGCGATAAAGTTTTGTTTAGCAAACTTCGCGTCTTTCAAAAAACATGTGTTTGTCATCGAAAAACAAAAGAAAGTTTAACCGATATTTGTGTAAAATTTCGTCTGAAATCGATGTAAAGTTTATCTTCTGTTTTTTCTGTGTAGAGGATCTCTAGATCTTACCTGCTAATATCTGTATGTTTGACTCTTCTATCTTATACTTTGAATATATCCTATTGAACATCCGTTTTTTTCCATCTATGTAATTACGTTTTCCTCGTTTCACACACACTTCTCGACAAAGGTGTCAATACACTCGATTCTTGATCAGAATTAGGCGGCGTGAGTGCCCCAGGAGATTTTTGCACCATCTTATGATTCTCCGAATCAACATTACCCGAAGAAACCAACTCATTCTGGCTGTTCCTGATCCCATTAGGATTGTTAATCGCACATTTTTTATAATGTGTTCTCATATTGCTGCTCTGCGAGAACCTGAGGCCACAATTGGGACAAGAGTAGGGTTTGGTACCAGTATGATAGTTCAGATGAGTCTTCAGATGATGCTTTTTCGTGAAAGCCTTTGTGCAAAGTGTACACTCATAAGGTTTCAGACCAGAATGAAGTCTCGTATGGAGTGTCATGTTTGACCGATCAGCAAAGGCTTTGTGACAAACTTGACACTCGTATGGCCGTTCTCCAGAGTGGGTCCTGAGGTGCTGCTTCAACAACATCTTTCGCGAAAACGCCTTGCCGCATTGGTCACATTGATGGGGTTTGACTCCCGTATGGATTCGCACATGCATGTTGTAGGCTACTCGCTGATTGAAGCTCTTACCGCATTCTCCACAAGCATATTCCTTCCGATTCCGATGGATCTTCATGTGGGAGCTGAGGTATCCTCGGTCGTTGAAGTATTTGCCGCATTCCGGACAAGTAGCAGCAAACTCTCTGGTACCTTCGTGCACGCTTCGATGGTACTTGTAGTTCCGCAGCTGAGAGAACTGCTTTCCGCAGTCGGCACAACGGAACGGCTTCTCACCTGAGTGCGTCCTGCTGTGGACCTGTGGAAAGGTGAAAAGGTTCTGGATTTTAATTTCAGAGAATATAGCATCATGAAAATCACGGAAGTGAGAAAACATTAGATTATGAAGAAATGTTATTGGATTCTGCCGACACGTGCCACGGCTTTTAATTAAAAACTAACAGTAGTGCACGCACTGAAAAAAATGGTGTAGCTGTTATAGCTATAAATATATTGCTGGGGAGATATAGCTGGATGTGCAATAAAGTTTGGCTAGAACTGCAAACTAGATAGCTAAGATATATAAGCTGTCTGTCTCCTGCAGACAGAAAATGTGGGAGATAATTTTATCATTATTTGCTAAACACTCTAGCAGTCATGCCCAGTGGGCACAAAATTTGTCGACGTCTTTACGACATCTTTACGGCATCTTATGTCCATGTCGTTTTGATGTCTTTGCGATATCGTAAAGACATCGTCAGATCATACGACTTATTTACGATATCCTAAAGACACCGAAGCGACATGGACATAGGATGTCGTAAAGTTATCGTAAAGATGTCGTAACGATGTCGTAAAGACGAATACAAAATTTGTGCCCACTGGGTGATCAAGCAGCATATTTCCTATAATTAGTTTGCTCGTACAGGTAAAAATTCTAAACTAAAATATTTGTAACATCAGTTTTAGGCCTATAAATTGAAATGCATTTAAAGAATGTACCGCCTTGCATTAGTTGGCACAACACTGACCCCCGACTTTTCCGTAAATACAAGAAGCTCGTGCCTCATGTCGTGTGGCTTGTGAGAGTTAAAAAATGAATAATATATACAGCAATGCAACGACAATGATGGAACCAAATTTGGAAATCAGAGATTTTTTGATTAGCTGTAACCTCCAGAATTTTATTAAGGTCTTCAACACAGAAAAACTGGGGGTTCACTCATGTTGCAGCTTAGAGCGCACCTGAAAAGAGCAGCATCAACAGTATCAAGGCCCATTCACAAACCAACCGCCTGCAAAGTCGGATTGGTAAGTTAGCGATTTACAGAATATGTCGGTAAAGCAAACACTAACGATATTAATATTTATTTACTTTATTTTTTACTTGTTAAGCTTCACTTATTTTATAATTTTTAATACAAAATTGATTCAAGTCTATACCACTTTTAAATTACCATGATTTCAGATCATTGGTCAATTAATAATTGGAAATGTAATGCGAATTCATTGATTATAAGTGAAAATGCATTACTCAGCTAACCCATTTTTAACCTACTCTTAAAAGTGATGAAAATGATACTGCATATGCAGTATCAAAATGCATATAGTTCGTTATACTTACTTTATAAAGTTGAAAATACACTTAGGGTATTTTCTTGAAAAAAATAAATAAGTTCAAAAAGGTTAATGCAATATTCCCTTTTTAATAATTCACTATCATTGATAATGACTTATTTATAAATGTGAGCATACATAATAAGTTTATTCACCAATGACTTAAGACGAATATTTTTTGGCATATGAATCAGTGGTCCCAATTTTGGGAACTTTTAGAACTGCGCATGCGTCGCGCCAGCAACATGTTTTGTTGCTTTTAGCGCGCACATTTAAAATTATATAAATATTCCAATGTTATATTTATAATAAATAATGATTGGAAGATGCTTCAAAAGTAATTTATTAATCCTAAAATAGAATTTTTGAGTAACAGATGAAAAAATATTGTGATTTTATTGCAAAAAACGTTTTTAATTTTAACTTCAGAAAAAAATTTCAATTTATTTTTAGTAACTTAATTGATTTTATTTTAGGTGAAATAGTTGCGAATAAAAAAAAATAAAAATTAGAAACTCGACAGAGATAAGATTAATCATTGAGCTAAAAAATGCTTTCTTTCTCTGAACTCGGAATTCACAAGGTCTTTTTAATTAAAATCGAATTAAATTTTTATATATCACTTCAAAATCTTATTTTATGATTAATAAATTACTGTCAATGCATTTCCTAATCATTATTTATTATAAATATCACATTTGAATATCGACACTATTCAAATTCAGCCCGCCAACAGTAACCAATCATGTAAGCGGCGCGACGCAAGCGCAGTTCAAAAAGTTCCCACGATTGGGAGAACCGATATGAATAAGCCTTTATATTTACAAATTGGCTACATAACCTGCAAATAATTTTTATCAATTCATGATATCTATTTCAATTGCAGTAATAAATATTATATGCTAATTATATTCATTAAGCTATGTCCATCAGAGTTCGATGACATGTCTTCTTTAAGGTAAATATTGTGTTATTAATTAAAAATAATATCCAAGTCGGCAAAGCGGAAAATAGGTTCTTTAGGAATAGCCTCGATTACATTTGAGATCCTTTCGAACCCCAAGTGTGGTATCATTTAGAGCTCATTTATCGTTTTGGGTTCCTTTTCAGCAAGTGGGGTTTATTTTTGTTGCAGCTCCTTTGAAAACAAAAATGGGTTCTAATGGAAACTTCATTTTTTTCTGTGAAAGGAAAGTATGTATTGTTTTATCAGTGCGCCTATAACCTCAAAAAATCTTCGTTTACAACTTTTTTTATACACCCTATTGTACATATTGATAAGTATTGATTATAACTAACTGTTTTCAATTTAAGATTTTTAATAATTAAGTCATGTATATATCTGATACATAATAAAGATTAAAGTATTTATATATAAATATATGGTTGATATATTTTTACGTCATTATACCTAAAGATATATCGGCCTTTGTACATTAAATGTGTTTATAATATAAACAATTATAATCAGAAGAGAAATTTTTTTATATAACATTGTTTCGATTTCAATTTCTTGCAACATAACTTGGAACAAAAAAGTGTATTTATGGAAAATCGTCGAAAAAATTTTTTCAACAAATAATTTGTTGATAACAAATTTTTTGTGTATATTGTCTAATGTTGGAATATCTTTAACTAATGCTATTTTATGCAACGTAAGCGATTTCAACCATTTTCCTGTTATTGACGATCACCGGTAACGTCAAATAGAAAAAATGACATTCTTTCGTCATATTTGTTTATTTGTAACAAAATTGAAAACCTAATTCAAAAATCAGGCTGAACAACTCTCGTAGAAATCTAATTAGCTTTTTTCCTCATTTTTGTCGAAATTCGTGAAGATTTATGGGATGTACGCTATTCTGAACTAAAAACTCTTTTTTTTCAGAATAATCTTTTAAGGCATTAAAAAAGAAACATTTTTCTTTTCTTGACTTTTTTCATATCGCGCGTTATTTGGCTTAAAATGTTAATTTTAATGTGTTTTTTGGAAATTTGTAAGCACTATAACACTGGTCAATTTTTCTTTTATCAAAAAAAGTTATTGGGATAAATTGTTTGTCTTTTCGAATGCTATGAATATCTGTAGAGAAAATTTTTTTTAAAAATTGGTCCCAAAAATATTCAAAATATGCTCACTTTTTAAATTTTCGTCCAAAATGTCTGTCTAACGAATTCGACTCGTCTCAAAACGTGGACATTTGGCAAAAACTGGGGGGGGGGGTCAAATTTTACACAAATCTAATACCTTCTCTTGATAAGAATGTAAAAAAGACGAAACGAATAAAAAGAGAAAGAATGAAATCTCTTCCTTCTGAGGATAAAACTCTTTTTTATTTTATTTTTGTCCAAAGGTAAAACGAATTTTTTCTATTTTTCAGGGGGAAGAAAAAGCAAATTTTTTTTTTAATTGAAATGGAAACATTTTTTAATGGTTATTGAGCTCGTCCTTCACTCATGCACGTGACTTTTGCAGATTCCCAAAACTTTCTCCTGCAGATTATCTTTTCAGTTATAAATGTTATTTTTCGTATGTAACTTAACCATTTTCTTAAAAAGACATATTTTTTAGTTGAAAATTGAACTATTAATTATTTTTGCAGACCATTAACCTTTTTTTTTAAAATTCATAATTTGTTGCTGAAATCATTTTAGAATGAAAAGGTTTTTTTTTCGAAAATTTTCTTTTTGATTTTAAAATTCACCTGCTTCAGGAGACATTTTTATGTTTCTTGTATTAAAATGCAACTGTTTTATTGAAAATTAAACTATTTTAAGAGAAAGTCATACTTTTTGGTTGAAAATGAACTCAAATCTTTTCTATTGAAAGTTCACACTTTTCAAAAGAAAGTTTTTCATTTTTTATAAACAATTCATATGGTTTAGTACAAATTGAACTTTTTGTTTAGATAAAAATGCAACTGTTAGCTAGAGAATTCAACTATTTTGTTAAAAATTTATCCTTTTTGGTAAAAAAATTCGCCTTTTTGGATTGATAATTTTTTTTCGCAGTAACTTATTTTTTGTTATAAAATTCATATTTTGATCTTGAAAAGTCAGTTGGAATATTTTAGGGATTGAAACGCTTTTTTTTAATTTATCATTTTGATTTAAAAATTCACATGTGTTAGTAGAATCTTTATTTTTCTTGTACCAAAATTTAATTGTTGATTGCAAATTTAACAATCTTGTTAAAAAATTGCTACTGTTCAGTTGAAAATTCAACTATTTTGAAAGCTTGTCGTTTTCATTTTAAACTTCACCTGCTCTAGCAGGAACTTTTATATTTTTTGGATGAAAATGCAACTGCTTGATTGGAAATTACACTATTTTGTTAAAAATTTATACTTTTCGATTAAAAATTCTAGGGTTTTTTTTTTTTAATGAATTTTTTCGTGAAAACTTACTTTTTGTTTAAAATTTATATTTTGGTGTTAAAAAATGAACTAGAATCTTTTCTAAATGAAATTTCCTCCTGGAAAAAATTTCTTTCGTTCATCTTTATTCGATAAAACTAAAACTCTTTGGTAGAGAATTTAGCAATTTTGTTAAAAATAAATTCTTTTTGGTTGAAAAAATTCGTCTTTTTGTCTTGAAAATTAAACTATTTTCGTAGAAACTTATTTTTGGTTGAAAAACTCATATTCTGATCTTGAACAGTTAACCGGAATCTTTTCGTAAGAAAATTGAACTACTAAAAAAATTTTTTTATCAAAAATCATCATCTCTTGAGATAAATTTCATCCTTTATGAATAAAAATGTAACTATTTGGTAGAGAATTAAGCAACTGTGTTGAAAAGTCATAATTTTTGGTTGAAAAGATTCGTTTTTTATATAGAAAATTAAATTTTTTTCGTAAGAACTTATTTCTTATTTGAAAATTCATATTTTGATCGCGAAAAGTTACGGAAATATTTTTCAACAGAAGATTCAAATTTTTTTTAATTCATCGTTTTGATTTAAAAAATCATATCTTTTAGTAGAAATTTCGTTTATTCGTTATGAAAATGTAGCTTGATGTTTAAAAATTATTCTTCTTTGCTTGAATTCTTAACGATTTTGTTTAAAAGATTTGGTTGAATCACTTTGTTAAGAAATCATTTTTTTTAATATTTATATTTTTAGTTAGAAATTTATTTCTTTGGTTGCAATTTTATCTATTTTGTCGAAAATGAATCTTTTTAAATTGAAAAATTCAAGAAGATTTTTTAGATTTCATTTTTGTTGGGTAAAAATGAATCAGTTTCGTGGAAAATTAATTTTTTGCTGAAAAGTCATTTTTTAACAATCAATTATTTATAATGTGCAGAATTCCTGAAAATAAAACTAAGAATTTAACAAAAAAATTTGAACAACTAGCAAACATAATATAATATAATATAATGTGGTTGCCTAAATTTGGTCGTTACATTCTTGGTTTTATTTTCAAGAATTCTGCACATTAACTTAATTATTGGACGTTAAATAGGATTTTCAATTTGATTTTAATCTTATTTAAATTTCTTAAATTTTTTAAAATTTTTTTCGAGAAAATTCGTCTTTTGACTAATTCTACTATCAGCAAGTAGCAAAAATTTTTTAAATTGCTTTTGTTTTTCCAACCAAAAACAGTTTAATTTTAATCAAATAAGTGAATTTTCAGAAGACAGAATTTTAATAAAAAATATGCATTTTCAAAACAAAAGGAGGAATGAAAAAATAAAATTAATTCACTACCATAAAAAACAAATTTTCATACAAATAGTTGAATTTTTAACAAAATAGTCTAATTTACTTACCTAAAAAGACGAATTTCAAAAAAAAATATATTTCAGTAAAGAAAGAGAAAAAGTTCATCCAAACTTTTGGATTTTTAAGCCAATAAGAGACAAATCTTCTCTACAACAGTCACAATCAACAAAGTTAATTTTAAACTTAATAGCCGCACATTTAAAAATAAAAAAAATGAAAGTGTCCAACCGAAACTTTTTCTACAGAAAATCCGAATTTTTAATTTAAAAATACCAATTTTCAACCTAAGAAGCAAAACTTGAAATTTCAATTAGAAAATAAATTTTATTCAAAGAATAAATAAATTTGTCACAAAATTTAACCTTATAATAAGTTTTTTAATTATCAAACAACAAATTATTAATTTTAAACGAAAAATGTAACACCTAATTAATATTTTAACCAAAGAAGATTTGAATTTTAAATTAAAAACGATTAAATTTAACAAAAAAGATTGATTTGCAGTAAAATAGTTGGATCTTAAAAAGGTTTAAGTTGATTTTTCAACATTATAACATAACTTAAAAAATCAACTAAAATCCAACTAAAACTAAAAACATCAAATACCTATTTTCTACCAAAATAGATTTTTAACCAAGTAAAGTTGAATTTATAATTTTAAAAAATTAATATTAAACAAAAGAAATAAACTTTCAACCAAACAGTCCATTTTTTAACTGAACTGGTGAATCTTTAACCACAATAGTTAAATTTTCAGGTAAAGAAATTAATTTTGAGAAAAAATAAAACGAATTTTCTACCAGAGATGAATTTTCGACTGATATGATAAACTTTAAAAAAATTAACATAGTGGTTTAACCTTCAACCCCGTGGTTTAACTTTCAAACAAAAAAGATGAATTCTCAACGAAAACTATAATACATAAATTGGTGTTTTAACCAAAGAAGATTTTAATTTTTCAATTTTTTCAATTATTCATTTTTCAATTCTATAATTTTGAGCCTAATTTTAATAATAATGAATATTATAACAATATATAATAATATAATAATAATATTTCATATATGATACTTCAAATTTAATAATAATTTTCAACTGAATTTACCCAAATAATAAAATTTGTAACTAAAAATATAATCGTCAGGAGGAAGTAACAGCAAAAAAAAAAATAAATAAAAGGAAAATTATTAACATAAAAATTGTATGAGGTAGTTTACTAAAATTTATTTTCAAACTGATCCAATTTTTTCTTGGCTATTATTATTAAAAAACCAGAATCCTAATCTTGTATTATTTTTAAAATTAAATGCATTATTATAGGAATAAAACAATTTAAAATTTATAATCCTTGAGGGTTATTTAAAGTGCCTCTTATAGAAACTGTCTGACTTTTGTAGTATTTTCTTAAATTGTACTTAATTAAATTTTTTAATTTTTTATAACTCTTTATAATAATTATCCCCCTAAAAAGATATTTTTTTCTCGTCCAAAATTAGGTTCAATGCTTCAATTAGGCGGTTTTAGATTCCCATAGCTCAATTATTTGAAAATCTTTCTTCAAATTGATACAAAACGATTTTAAATGCAGTTGACGATAATTTCACAAAATTTCAAATCGACAAATTGCCACAATAAGAGACGTAAAAAAATCGCAAGAAAAAAAAACGTGATGATGGAGTTACAATGTAGGATATTTAATGTAGACAAACTATCATAATTTATGATGGTTAATGCTAGGCTAACAACCGCATGATTGAATCTTTTAATAGCAAATGGTACACCAGTAACTTTGTAAGCGAGCGATTTACAATTTTCAATTTTATCGTCGTATTATAAATTTTAAAAGGTTTCTTCTTGAATCGTAATCACTAGCTATTCAGGAAGCAATCGATGCATATTTTTTTAATAACGCAGGAATTTCAGCCTGGAAATAATTTAATCTACAAGAAACTAGAACATGTATATATACAAATATATGAAATTTTTTACTGAATTTTTCTGAGAATAATATAAATAATATTCGCGCTAGCGAATCGCTCTTGAATGCAAAAAACCAATCAAGAATCCTTATATGGTCTCATAAGTAATTTAAAAAATACTGGATCCGAGGAAATGATTTTCTTTTCTTTAAAGTGATGATTTATTTACTTCAGTTGAGTAAAGATTGTTAAATAATATTGTTAATAACCAGTGAATAATAAACAATGTGCAATTAATTAAATCGAACAAATATTTCTTTGAGTAAAGGAAATACTTTTTTGAAATAAATTTATTTTCATTACGTTGAAGGAAGTACTTTATTTATTTAACTTTTTGGAAAATTTTTGTTTTAAATTTACATGTATTTCAATTAAAAAACATTTTTTTCAATAAAATTTTCATGAAATTTGATTAAAGAAACTTTTATTTAATTAATGAAAAAGAAATGGATCATTGTAAATCAATATTTCTTTCAATAGTTTTTATGTTTTCTCTATTGTCAACATCAGTACTGACTGAAAATATTTTGAGAATATTTGTTTAATTTCAAGCTGCGTTTTTTAAAATAAGTATCACTTTATTTAAATAAAACTCTCTCCTTTTTTTAAATTAAGAACTTGGTTCTTTGAGTCATTATTTTTTCAACTTTCTTACATCCTTATTCCGAACAATGCAAAGCATTTTAAGGTCACAGAAATATTTACTCGTAATAAGAACCCATTTCTTTATTTCCAAAAAATATTTGGTAAAACTTGATAGACTTTAATTTGTTTAAAAGAAATATTTTCTTGATTTAAAATCACGTTCGATTATTTTACTTAATTTTAAAACACAAATCTCTTATTTCTTTTTACAAATCACAAAGTTCCTTTTCTTAGATAATATTTCACTAACTGGAATAAATATTAATTTTAAACAATAATTTGATAATTTTGGTTTAAATAAAAAAATTCATTTGTTTTAAACAAACTTTTTAAAGGACGTATTCAATACGATTATTCCTTTAAATCAAGTGCATTTTCTTTACTTTAAAATTTTTTTTCTCAGTATAATAGCAAAGTGGCCATAGGTGAGGAAAAACCTGCAGTCAGGGATTTTGAACAAAAATCTTACAAAAGGCACAAAATGTCTATAAGATGCTCTTTATGTAATTGACTAGAGTAATCAATTTGAAATTTTGCAATTATTATTTGAAATTGTTTTATTCCGTTTATAAAATATTGTATGTTGCAAATGTTAGAATATTAAAATTCTGGACTTTGAAAATTTATGGTCAGGATAATAAAAACTCGGTTAGAGAAAAGTGAGAAAATTTCAAAAATTAATTTGCAGATGCCCTGCCAAAATATTTTTGTTGGTACCTTATTTTTCTTGTATTATTTCTTTTTCTGTTTTTTCAGTTTATTGCACATGAAAATTATATTTGTAGTCAAAAATTGTATTCTTTGGTAGGAAAAACTGTTTTTGTAAACAAATAATTTTTTGATTCGAAATTAATATTTTGGTATTAAAATTTCGAATGAAATCTTTTTTGATCAAAAATTCAACTATTTTGTTAAAAAGATTTTGGACCTTTCTGTTATAAATTTCTTTTTTTTTTTTTGGTAGAAATTAAATCTTTTTTAGTTAAATATCCAACTGTTCGGTGGAAAATTAGAGTTCTTTGGTTAAGGATTCAACTATTTTGTTTAAAAATTCATCTTTTTTGGTTAAATTCAAGTGTATTTCATTAAAAATTATAATCTTTTTTAGTTGAGATATCTACTATTACATTATTTGTTAGGAATCAATCTTGTTTTTTGTTAATTATTTAATTGTTTGGCTGAAGGCTAAACCACTTAGTCAAAAAATCATTTTTTGGTTAAAGATTCATCATGTTAGTTAAAAATTCATCCCTTAAGTTAAAAATTCGTTTCTTTGTTGTTTTTGTGATTAAAAATTAATTTTTCAAATTGAAAACCTAAATATTCGAGTTAAAAATAAATTATTATACTTCCAAATACATCTGGGTAGTTGAAAGTTTAACAACTTTTTATATTGAAAATGTATTTCTATTGAAAATGTATGTTTTTTAGTTGAAAATTCATGTATTCTTTTCAAAAACTGTTTGGTTGAAAATTAATTTTCTATAAAAAAAGGTCTCTTTGTGGAAAATTCAACTATTTTGTTTAAACTTCGTTTTCTTTAGGTAGAAAATTCTAGTATTTGTTTGAAATTTGCACTATTTTATGAATAAATTTAATAATTCTGCCAAAAATTCATTTATTTTGTTATAAAGTAATTTTTTGGTGGAACATTAATTTCTGTAATTAATAAATAAATTAATGAATTAGTAATGGATAATAATTAATTAAATAATTGGTAATTAATAAATTATCATTTTAGTTGACAATATATCTGCTTCATTGAAAGTTAACTTTTTTGTTTGAAAATCTATATTTTTAGTTGAAAATTTATGTAATATATTACAAATTCTTTTTTTCTAGAAAAACAATATTCTTCGTAAAAATTCGTCTTTTTGTTATTAAATTTAACTATGTAAAAAAAATTATTAGGTAGAAAATTCTAGTATTTGTTTGAAAATTTCTCTTTTTTTGCTGAAAAATGTAATTATTTTGTTAAAACTTCAAGTAGTTTTTGAAGAAGTAATCTTTTTTCGGGTGAAAATTAATTTTTTAAATTGAAAATTAAGGTATTCGATTTAATAATTCATAGTTTTAGTTGAAAATTCATCTGTAGCTAAGTGAAAGTTCGCCTACTTCTTTTTGGTGGAAAATGGATCTTTTTTTGTTGAAAATTTATGTATTTTGTTGAAAATTTTTATACTTTTAGAAATTTAATCTGTTTTTTTGGAAATTCTTTTTTTTAATTAAAAATTCAACCGTCTTCGAAAAAAATATTTTGATGAACGTAAAATTGTTTTAGATTAAAATTTAACTTTTTCTGTTTAAAAATTCCACTATTCGGTTCCAAATTTCTCTTTTTAGAATGAAAATCCAAAACAGTTTCGTTAAAACCTCAACTATTTTGAGGGAAATTTAACTATTTGGTTAAAAAATGAACTATTTTATTAATAAGTCCTATAATGCAATGAATAAATTGAAAAAAAGTATTTCTGCGCACGCGCTAGCTTGAGAACGGTTTTCTGCAGATTTCCTGCCTAGTGGCTAAAAGACGAGGAAAATGCGAGGCGCTTCTATTAAAAAACAAGCTAAAGACGAGAGGAGATGCTTAGTATGGATGGCTATTCAATTTATAAATATCAAAAAATATAAAAAGTAAAAATAAAATTATAAGGCTATATATAGCAATTAAATTAGTATGCCATATTTAGCTTCTAAAATTGTAAAGTCTCATTTTTTAAAATAAATTCCGAAAAAAAATCATTGTTTTATTATAATAAGTAAAAAGAGACAGAGAAAATAAAATACAGTAATTTAATAATATAGTAGCATTAAACTAAATTAAAGAATAAGTGAATTTAATTTATTTCATTAATTTGTAACAAATATTATTCGAAAAATTGAATCTAATTTTTAAAAATTTAGTGAATTAGAAATTTATTTAAAACGATATTAATTTAGCGTGCCTATCTTTTTTTAAGTACGAAAAACAGGAAATCCATTCAAAAGCAGAAAATCCTACCAAAAACAGAAAATTCTGCCAAGAACACCCAGGCTGAAAAAATCTGTAAGTACAACTACATGAATTAAAGAAATAAAAGGGAGGCAACTAATTTGAAAAAAAATTTAAGACTCGTTTTATAATCTACTATATACATTTTTTTAAACAACTGTTATCAAACCATTATAAAACAAACATTATAAAACTTAAGAGGACTGAATTTCGTAGGAAAAATGATTATATTAATAATTTCTATAAGTTACTTCGTAAAGAAAGTTTTTTCTTCACGTATTTTATTATAAATATTTTTTCCTCAAATTACTTTGTCAAATTTGATTTTACAATTTCATGTAGTTGTACTCGGGATATTTACATCGCAGATGCTTTACGCATTTTCTGTTATTTGTAGAAGAAACTAACATATTGAAAGAAATTGACATTTCAACTCCATTTTCAAGAGAATGAACCCCATGAAAATGTCTTGAACCCAGTCACTGTAAAATTAGCCAATAAGGTGCCACTCAAATTGCACCACCTGTCATAAATAAAGTGCACTTATTCTTAGAGTTTAACTAGAAAACAGCAATAGTACTATTAGTCAAGTATCTCTTGAAAATGCACAGAAGACGTGAATATTCGCACAAGTTTGAAAAACAAGAAATATTTCAAATACGTGGAACACAAATAAGGAAATAAGATCTGATACCGGTTTCCCATTAAAATTATATGGAATGAAATTCTAGAAAATATGTTTTTATCCTATTTAAAAAAAGTGGTGTAACGATATGTCTCGAAAATTTTGCAATCATTGTTATAGAAAACGTGATTGGATTTTGATTACTTGAAGATTATTTATGTTTTAAATTTTAATATTTGACAAACAAATCTATAAAAATAATCCCTTTCAATGAGAAAAACAAACAACCGTTATGAAATTGAAAAACATTTGTGTTTTTCATACTCTCGCAAGGACAGAATAAAACTTTTAAATTATCTAATACATTTTTGAAAATATTAAACATGTTTTATGTTAGT
The DNA here is from genome assembly GCF_010883055.1 of Belonocnema kinseyi. Classification (NCBI taxonomy): domain Eukaryota; kingdom Metazoa; phylum Arthropoda; class Insecta; order Hymenoptera; family Cynipidae; genus Belonocnema; species Belonocnema kinseyi. Next base: position 112,478,247 of record NC_046665.1, on the reverse strand, counting down.
GTTTTCAGGATTGCAGAATATCTACTGAATTCCTGAAAAAAATCCCGGACAATTACACAATTTCCTTAAAATTTTATTGTGAATAATTTTTTTTGCAGTCCTCGTAAATATCGAAATGAAAAAAGGTACTATTCAATTTCTAGATGAAGTAAATATTTTTGTCGCTGTGAATATAATTTTATATTAAAGAACTAAAAGGGGTTTTATTATTATTTTGAACTAATAAATCTTTAAAAATTTATTACATGATAGTTTGTAACATATTATTATCACAACCTAATAGTTAAGTAAATACATAATACTAAAAAAATAGTTAATAATTTCTTGAATTCGTTTCTAAAGTTCATGAATTTGAATAATAAATAAATACTTTTTTCGATTATTAATTGAATTTTCAACTCAAGGAGATAACTTTTCAACCAAAAATAGGATGGTTAAGTCTTCAGTTAAAAAAATTGATTTAGAAAAATTTTCAACCACAAAAAACCAACAAATTTTCAAAATTAAATTATAAATCTTTAACTGTAATAGTTTAATTCAAACCAGAAATGTCAATTTTCAACTAAAATTAAGAATTTTTAAGTAAAAATTTAATAGGTAAATTCTTAGTTAAAAAATTAATTTTTAACTAATATGATGGTATATTTAAATGGAGTAGATTCTTTTTTTATTTAAAAAATAAATTTTAACAAAAAAATGAGTTTTGAAGAAAATTGTTAAATTTGAAAATAAAAAGATGAATTTTCAACCACGAGAACTATTTTTCTGCTAAACAGGATACTTTTTTAAGTAAAAACATGCATTTTCGTCTAATAAAGATACATTTTTAACGAAATACTGAATAGTTAAATTTACAGTCAACAATTAATTTTCAACCAAAAATATAAATTTTCAAGCAAAAGATTAATTTTTTCCAAAAAAGACGAATATTTACAAATATACATGAATTTCCAATCAAATAGGTGATTTTTAAACTAAAAAATACTATTTTCAATTTAGAAAAATTAATTTTTAACAAAACGAATTTTCAACGATATTTAAAAATGTTCTGCAAAGTAGATTAATGTTTCATCAATTAGTAAAATTTTTAAAAAAGTTTGAATCCACACAAAAAAATTTATTTTTAACAACAAAAAATAAATTTTTAACCATGAAGATTCATTTTCTATAGAAAAAAAATGTTCAATAAAATATCAAAAATTTTCCTCCAATTGTTTAAATTTAAAAAAATCTTTAACTTGAAACATTAATTTTGTACCAAAACAGATGAATTTTCAACAAAATGCGTCCCATTTTTAATGAAAACGAGAAATCTCCGGAAAAAGTTAATATTTTAACCGAGGAACTGAATTTTCAAATTAAAAGATGCATCTCCAACAAAAAAAATCTTTGAACAAGTAGTTCAATTTTCAAACAAAAATATAAATTTTCATGCAAGAAGATAAATTTTTGTTCCAAAAAATACTATTTTCAACAAATTATATGAAGTTTCTTCAAAATAGATGAATAATTAACTAAAAAAGACAATTTTTTAGTTAAAAACCTTAATTTCCAAATAAAAAGATCAATTTTCTACGGGGAAAAAACGATTTTTCAATTAAGTATATGGATTTTAGACAAAATAGCTGAATTTTCGAAGAAAACTGAAAAATTTTCAACCAAAAATGGAATAGTTACGTTTTCAATTTGAAAAATGATGTTTTTATTAAAAGGACAAATTGAAAAAAATAGTTAATTTATCAACCAGAGATTAAGCTTGATCTAAAATTATTTTTTTTTTTCAACGAAAAAAAAATTACTAAAGCAGTTTAATATTTAAGCAATTAGTTGAATTTGCAAAGAAGAAATGAATTTTCAACTTAAACGATTCATTTTCTACCGAAAAAAGGACAATTTTTCAACAAAATAGATGAAATTGCAAATAAAAAATAGAAATTTACAAAAAATTAGTAAGATTTTTCACCAAAGAGATGAATACTGAACTAAAATTATTTATCTTCAACTAAAAAAAAAGTTAGTCAAATTATTAAATAAAAAAATTAATTAAAAATTTACAAAAATAGTAATACAGTTAACACAAAATTTCAAGCAAGAAGATTAATTTCCATCTAAAAAATACTATTTCCTAACAAACTATATGAAGCTCCTTCCAAACAGTTGAACATTTAACAACAAAAAATTTTCAGTTAAAAACATTAATTTTCAACAAAATAAAAAATTATTTTTCAAATGTACAATTAAGTTAGATTAATTTTTCCACTATTAGTTGAATTTCCAACCAAAAAGATTAGATTTCTACCGAAAAATAAAATTTTTTAACAAAAAATGGAAAAGTTACGTATTTAGTTAGGAAAATTAAATTTGAAAAAAGTTCATTTCATGGTTTATAATTTCGGAAGCCGCCCATCTAGAAAATTATAAGGGAACTTTTCGGGGCCAGGATAGACAGTTCTGATTCCAAATGTTAAAAAATATTTCAAAAACAATGTAGATGATGAGAAATAAATTTTTTTTTTATTTCGAGTATTCCAGCACCCGATTAGGGCCCTAAAAGACTGAGTAGATGATTAGGAATAAAATTATTTTCTTTTAATGTTCATTTTCCATTATTAGTACTTTCAAATTGCTGACTTCTTTTAGAAATGTGCAAAAAAATATTTGAGTCGGAAACTTAAAAAAATGTTTGGCCATGGCGGACAAGCCAGCGCCCGAAAAGTAGAACTAGATGATGAGGAAAAAATAAATGTCTTTCATTTTCATTTTTCATTTTTGGTACTTTTGCACATCCTCGCTTTTTTTAAAAAGCGCACAGAGCAATATTAAAGTTAAAACTTAGAAAAATGTTTGTTCTAGACGAGACAATTAGCACCCGATTGGGACCCGAAAAGACTTGACCACATGCTGAGGAATAAAATTAATTTATTTGATGTTCATTTTTGATTACTGGTACTTCTACACGCCTTGGATCTTTTTGTAAACGTGCAAACAAATATTTGAGTTAGAAACTTAGAAAAATGTTCGGTCTTGACAAGCAAGTCAGCGCCCGAAAAGACTAACTAGATCACGAGGAAAAAAATGCATGTCTTCTATTTTTGGTTCTTTTGCGCATTCTGGCTTGTTTTGAAAACGTGCAAAAAAATATTCGAGTTAAAACTTAGAAAAATGTTTTTTCATGATAGACTGGTCAGCACCCGATTAGGGCCGGAAAAGTTCGTCTAGCCTAGACGGCCAACTTTCTACACGAGATACAATTTCTTATAAAAAAAATAGTTTTTTCTTTTCTGAATGAAAAAATAAATGTTCAATCTGTTCCCTATTTTTCGCCTTAGTTAATTCAAAATCAGATTGAATGGAACTTTCCGTTTGAAATAGTGAATACGTCATACAAGCGTCAATCTCGCAGATGGAAAAAGGCAAGAACCAAGAAACGAATAGAATTAGGAGATGTTTAAGAATTTGAAAAAGAGGTAAAAGAAACCGTGTCGTTGTTCAATTTCTTGGCACGTATCGATGGTGCGTGGTGCGACATACAAAAAGATAAGAATGAAACGAACGGAACCGAGGATAGCCACATTGGTATAATACTATTACTATAGTAAACTCTAAAGCAGTAAACAAGCTCCCTGAATATACTCAGAAAGACAGAATGTCACCTTTCTCAAGTTAGTCTCCATGAAATGCTACTTTGCGCTAGGCTGTCACATTGTTTCCGATTGTGGTGTGGTGACTGACTGTGAAACGCCATTACGAACCCACAAGAGACTTTTTTCAACGAGAAAATCCCTCAAGAGTTTGACTGTCTGCGCTGCGGTCGAGGTTATGGCTCGGACAATCTCTCGAGATTACCCATGGGAAAAAGGTTCGAGCTCGATCTCGTCTTGCCACAATTTGCCACTCTTTGCCACATTTTATGATACCACGACAAAGTAGACAGATTAGTTGAACAGTTTTTTAGATTCGCATCAGAGAAGGTATCAGATTTGTGTAAAATTTGACCCCCACCCCCCAGTTTTTATCAAATGTTCATGTTTTAAAACCCCCTGCAGGGTATATTCTAAGGATTTTTTACCTTAAGGTTTTTTTATAATTACCCATCCTATGTCTTTCTTTCTCTCTCTCTCTCTTTTTCTTTTTTTTCCTCATCTTCAGAGTGACTTTTAGAACTGCCCATTTTGGTAGAACTGCCCGTTAGGTTAAAATATACCTTGAGCCCCTGAATCCAAAAAACTTTTTTTTTTTAATGTGTATGTCTGTTTGTCTTTACGTCTATCTGTGAGCACAATAACTTTTGAAAAAATTAATCTATTAGATTGGACTTTGGTACACTCTTGTTGTCCTAAGCTAAATGCTAAGTTCGTTAAGACAGCCATTTTGAATAAAAATACTTAAAGCCCGTGTAGAAATTCAAATGGGGAACTAGTCTGGTTCCCGAACATTCGACCCCACTTAAAGTCGGGGGCTAGTCGGGTCATCTAAATAGCCCCCGACCAGTATCGTCACGGTAGATTAGTCGGGGGCTAGTCAGGTGACCCAACTTATCCTAGTCGGGGCCTGATCGAGTACTAATAGGGGTCATATGATAATACACCCCTGTGGAATATTAAACAACCTCCCCAAAATTTGTGGAACATCCCCTAAAAGTTTGTCCAAATACTTATTATTTACGGAAATCTCCATAAAGTTTTTCGAAATATTTAAAAGTGCTCAAATTTACCCAAGATTTAATGGGGAACATATCCTACGCTTAAAAATACACAAATTTATGTAACTAAAATTCCCCAAAATTTGTGGAATATTTATTAAAAAAAAAAACTTCAGCTGGAAGGCAGCAATGGAAGAGCTTCGCTCTGAAGGAACCGCCATGTTCGTCACAATAGTCTCTGCTCCAGGTAATTATGCTTCGTTACGTGTGGACTGCTGTCTTAAACACTCGACGCGTCATTTTTGTTGCGCGAGAGACGGCACGTCGCGCCCTTGCGGATTTTCTTTAAAGCTACGAGTCCAGAACCGCAAGACTTAAATGAAGGTGGTAGCGAAATCTGAACTACACCGTAGTCAATAGTTTACTACTAGGATACTGATCTTCATTGATTAATCAAAAACTTTTTCTCTTTCCAATTTCAACTACATGAAGGATTAGACTTTATTTACATATGGCAAACCTTTCACCTACATCTATATGTATTTTTTCCAATATGGATTTTCTTAAAATTCCATATAAAGGTATTTATAAATGTTCCCAAAAATTCGCAATTTTATAAAAAATACTACAAAAAAATAAGATTACGTCTTTTTGAAGATTTTGATCGTGGTTTTTATAAAAAATTGATTTTCGTACGAAATTATTAACCTAATAATTATCTATTAAGTATATTTGAGACAAATTTAACATTAATAAATCTTTTCTCCAAAAACGGTGTAAAATTATTGTTAAATATATTCTTAGTGTTTTAAAATAAAAAAGCCTGAAAATTACCCGCACGGAAATTAGTGAACAAAAAGGCCCGACTAGCCCTTGACCAACCACCGACCAGCCCCGACTGAAATTTTGACAACAAAAAGCCCAACTAGTCCCCGATTAGTCCCTGACTGTGTTCTTTGTGAAAATTAATAACTCGGCAAGTCCCCGATTAGTGCCCGACTTGTAATAGGGCCAAATGGGGCTATTTCCACACGGGTTTTGGATAAAAATACTTAAAGTGAGCTCATTTCCAAAATTTTTGAGTAAACAGTTTTTCATGATTTAAAAATTATCTGTACAATTGTTCATCGTAATTAAAAAGAAAAATGTTACTTTTCCATAGCGCTACAATATTATCTCAACTTTTTGAATTTTTTCGAAAAATTGAAAATTCTTATTTTGACAGCACAAAAAACTAATCAAAAGTCAAAAATTGCATTTTGTGGTCAAACTATTCAAGATAGGAAAAAAATGATAAGACAAACATTGCGCAACCAAAAAATAACCACAAATATGTTATTAATCACTTTTTTATAGGACTCGTAGTTTTTGTTTTATTTATAAAAAAAAAACATTGAAAATACATTCTCATCAGAGAATGTATTAGGTATGTGTAAAATTTGACATACTACCCCCCCCCCCAGTTTTTGTCAAATGTTCACGTTTTGAGACCCCCTAAATTTGAAAAATTTTAGTGTCCTAAATTGAAGGTCAAATTTGTTAGTTAACCATTTTGGATAAAACTTCAAAAAATGAGCGGATTTTGAATATTTTTGAGACCACTTTTCTGCAAATTTAAGAATTCTCTGTACGTTTGTTTATAGTATTTGAAAAGTTGAACAACTTATCTTAATGGCTTTTTTCATAAAATAAAAAATTATTAGAGTTATACCATTTACAAAATTCCAAAAAACACACGAAAATGAACCTTTAAAGCCAAATAACAGACGATTTGAAAGAATGAAAAAAGGAGAAAAAGTTTGATTTCTGAATGCCCAAGAAGATTATAATAACAGCTTTTTGAATTTTCTTGATGCATCCAAAATTCAAATTTTGACGGCATACAAAATAATGAAAAATTTTAAATATCACATTTTCTCATACAACAATTTCACAGTATTTCAAAGATTCTCAAATATATTAATACATTTTGAACAAAAAATATATATATACAC
>NC_046665.1:112470311-112471511 GCF_010883055.1 Belonocnema kinseyi | reverse complement strand
GAACCCCTTTCCCTAGCTTCTCGTGGGAACAACAATGACAACACCAAACATAGTTGTAGTAAGTGCGGTTCAAAACAACAGAACGCGCAGTGCTCCCGACAACGGGTCGGCCAACAATGCCGACCAATCAAGAGCTGGGGGAGCCAATGAAAATGGATTCAATGCGATGAATCGGCGGGATCTCGTGACCTTTGGGTGGACGGAGCAACTGAATCACGACTTGCTAGAGTGCTAAGATGCGAGTCTGGCCCGTGACCGGGGTTGCATCGCACGGCTGCATGCTCTGTAGTGTGAGAAACACCCGGAGCTATCGCACTTTTCGCAGCAACGTCTGCGAAACCATGCTGAACTACTCCGTAAAAGGGGCTATGTAAGCGGAACGCCTACTCTACCACAGCTAGAACAAGCCGGCGACAAAGAAAGAGAGGCGACATTAAGCCCAACCGCGGGCAGGCATCCAATAGATGAAGAGCGATGCTTTACGACCCGGAGAAATATCAACACCAAGGTTTCTCTCAAGCCTAAAGATCTGGCTGAAATGGATGACGAGCTTCGTGGACATTTTTTCGGTGAATCCGACCTCTGGACTATCAATTATTGTGTGTATAATGCAGCGAGAGCTTTGGCCGATGCGAACCGTAAAACAAAACCAATGGCTGATCATAAGACCAAATCTCGACTCTTCCAAGACCCTCTAGTTACTGTCGAACACCCACCCAAACCAGAGGAGGTCGAAGTATTTTGGAGAGAAGTCTACGAAGTTCAGCATAGACTGGACGAAGACTCAGAAAATATAAATTGCTTCAAGGAGTTATGTGTTGCCCTCATAACACCTGATAAAGAATGCCCACCCATCACTACCGAGGAGGTGAAAAAAGTATTGAGAGGGATGAGGAACTATTCCGCACAGGGACCAGATTGTATCAAAACCTTCTGGTGGAAGAAGTTTTCTTCAACCCATCAGCATTTGGCCCGTATTTTCACCTCATATTTGAAGTCGGAAGAGCCGATTCCAGAGTGGTTGGTGGAAAGGCGCACAATACTCCTGCCGAAAATAGGCAACTTAGCTGACCCGAAGAACTACGGGCCAATAACTGATCTGAACACGCTATATAAGATATTCACAGCTATCCTAAATGATAGGATTGTTCGGGCAATTGAACCTGTGTGGCAAGAAATGTATGAACAACGAGGCTCAAA
>NC_046665.1:112462819-112470211 GCF_010883055.1 Belonocnema kinseyi | reverse complement strand
TTGACTTCAGTATTAGGGGTGAGCAAAATGCATCAAATCTTATCTATCTCGAGCACTCACTCCTGAAAGCCCGGATTAAGAAAGCACAAGAGAAAAACTTTCATGAACAGCTCCTCGATAAGAGGATGCATGGTATCTTCGACAGAAATGTGAAGAATCAGTCAATGTTTTGTGAGCTAACGTTTGCTTTACTTAAATCGCCCGGATTGAAGTCTGGTACAGAGGGTTTCATTTTTGCATGCCAAGACGGTGTCATTTCCACCTTAAAATACCGTCGCCACATTTTGAGCCAAGAGATTTCCGATGGTAGCTGCAGGGCATGACATGCACACCCCGAGCATTGAGCTCACATACTATCTAGTTGTCCAACTCACGCGGGAACGACCTACATTCAAAGACACAATGCGGCACTAAGAGTGCTTTATTACCATCTCTATCACTCCTACGGCATTCACCTTAATATTGCTTCTCTAAATGCTCCTAGGGAAATTGAGTCAATTGTCGAGAATGAGAAGTGCCGCATATACTGGAACTTTATATTCTTGACAATTGTTTTTGTTGCTCACTCGAGGCCTGACATGGTTCTTCTTGACTTCGAGAAGCGAACCATGTTCGTTATCGAATTTTCGGCACCAGCTGACAAAAACATCATAACCAAGAAAAATAAAAAGAAAGAGAGGTATCGAGACCTTATAAGGGAGTTGCAACGATTGTACCCGGAATATTCTGTTAAACTGATCGTTCTTATCATCGGCGCTCTTGGAGGTGCCAAGCTTTCACTTGCTAATGGCCTAAAAAGCATCCCTACGTGTGAACAATATGCTAGAACACTTGCGGGAAAAATGCAGAAGGCGGTTGCCCTTGGGTCACTCCGTGTTCTTAGGGTGCACGAGGCTTTTGCTGGATCTTCGTATTGATTCCTTTACAGACTGTAACCACCTATCTCACGGTTGTGAGACGTGGTTGTGGCTGAAATTTTACCGCGATTTCGCTGGAAGCGGGTGCAATTTTTCAGATTAGCACCCGCTCCCGGCGAAATCCTGCTGTTGTCCTTATGACAAATTTTTAAATATATATTTATATATTTATATAATATAAATATAATTATGTATATATAACTACTGTGAAATTGTTGCATGAAAAAATGTAACTTTTGGATTTTCCATTTTTTTGCATGCAGTCAAAATTTGAATTTTAGATTTATCAAAAAAATGCAAAAAGTTATGATAATCTTCTAGGGCATTTAGAAATCAAAGAGTTAATTTGCTTGCCATTTTTTCATATCTTCCGTTATTTGGCATAAAAGGTTCATTTTCGAATGTTTTTTGTAACTTTGTAAATGCTATAATTTTAATCATTCTTTATTTTATGAGAAAAGTTATAAGGTTATAAGGCAGCTCAGTAGACCGTATGTGTTAAGTTTAAATAATAAAAAAAACATTTGAAATTAACAAATCCAGTTCATGCAAAAACTACAAAAGTTGCAATAAAATGTTTAACAACAACATTTTGATCAAAGAATGTACATTTTTTTAAGCGGGACAATGAAACTTATTCTGTTTTGATACCAATGCAAGTTATAAATTATAATAATATACATTTATGGGAATGATATAAAATTTCAAGGATAAATTCGAGTGCGAAGCGCGAGATACGTGATGAGAATATGTTTGTTAAAGCCGAAGGAGCTTTAACAAAAGAGAATTCACAATTACCAAATTACTTTTGTCGATGCTTTTACTTTTAGTTTTAAAAAGTCTATGCACAAGGATCGAGCACAATGAGAATGTGCCCACGAACCGAGCAGATGTTTTTTTTTTATCAATTAGTTTGAACATCAAAGTCAACTTTAAAAAAAAGAGCTCGATGGATTTTTTATTCATTTTTTGAAAGTATCTTTAAAGTATAATATAAAGATAATCACCTTCAAAGATGCTCTTGTGACGAATGTCTTTCCACACTGATCACATCGATGATCCTCAGAATTAGAATTATTTCTAACTCGATGAAACTGATCTCCACTCGCATCATTATTGTTACTATCACTAAGAACGGATACATTCAATGCAATTTTATCATTGCAATGACTCTCGACTTCAATTTTCGTCTCCAAAGACTTTTCCAGGGGAATGAGTTCCACAGCTTCTTTTGGTGGAATCGAATCACAGAGTCTGCTGATCGGATGTGAAATCTCTGGTTTTTGACAATTCTGGTGTCCAAAGTAAACTTTTTTCGGACTAGGACGAATTGGTGTTAGGTGACTAATTGCACTTTGGGTGGTTTCGTTTTCATAGAAAGGTCTTGTGGTTGGTTGAATTTGTTGAATTGGTTGTGTTGAGTTTGGATAAAAAGGTTGGACTGGTCTAGGCATGACTGCAGGAAGTATTACAGGTTGAGCGATTGGTCCCGGAATTGGTGCTAAATAAAAATCTTGCCTTCTCTCTTGATTCACTTGGATAAGCGATTCTTCTTCGTTTGGTGATCTTTTTTCAGGAGATGGAGGAATTTGTTGAGTGTGATGATTGTTGATTGCAGCGAACGGTTTTGGAGAGTCGGATGGACTACATGATGGTGAGATTCTCTGTTGTGGTTCCATTGACATCTGCAACCAAAATAAAGCAAATAATAATTTTTCATTCCTGTTTCAGGATATCCGCGAATCAGGAAAAAACCTTAAAATCAGTAAAAAATTAATTTTGTTGGTCAAGGAAAGTCAGAAAGTTGGAAAAAAAATGTTTAAACTCAGGGAATTATGGTAAAAAACAATTTAAATAACTGTATCAAAAATGATCAGAGCCACACAGTCACTTTTAAGCACTTAGTTTCCTCAAATCACTTTTTAGCTACTTTTTTTAAATAAAGTCACAATTGTCACTTCACTGAAAAAAATTGTTTCACTATTCCAGCTAAATGCTTAGCTGGACTTCATCTTCCAAGAAAATATAGCTGTGTCACCTAAATTTTTATCTCTTTTAGCTAAATTTTTCATCTGGAAATAATCTAGATAAATTAGCTAGATTATTTTTAGATTTACGATTTAGCTAAAACAGCTAGAAATTTGGGCAACACAGCTATATTTTCTTGGAAAACGAAATCTAGCTAAAGGTTTAGCTAGGACAGCTTAACCATTTTTTCAGTGTTCATAAAATGAAAAGATGACGCTCAATATATTCTCTACTATTAAATTAAAATGACCTTTTATTAATTATCTTGAATTCTTTTAAAACATTCAAATATTTGAATATACTCAAAGATTTTGATCATTTTCAAAAATTTAAAAACTCGAATTAAAATTTATTAAAAATTTTTTTTAATAAAAATTAATTTTTTGATACAAAAGTAGTTTCATTAGTCGAGAATTCATCTATTCGGATGAACATTTATTTGTTTGGTTGAAAATTTAACAATTTTCTTGAAAAGTCGTTTTTTTCTTGTTGTGAAAATTTATTTTTCTAACTGAAAACTAAACTATTAAATTTTTCATTGGTAATTCTGTTATTGTTAAAAATTTATATATTTTATTACAAATTTGCAGTTTTGTGATAGAAATGTAATATTTCGGGTTAAAAAGTGAATTATTCAGTTAAAAATTAATTTGTTTGTATAAGAATACAAAACTTTAGTTAAACATTCAAAGTTTGACTATTTATTGACAGATTTTTTTATAAGAATACATAATATTAGGTAAATATTCGATTTTTTGTTGAAAATATTTCGCCAAGAATTTATTTTATTTGGTATTAATTTGTTTTACGGAAAATTCAACTACTCTATTTTTGGTTAAAAAAATAATCTATTTGGTAGAAAATTTAACTATTATTTTTTAATTTATCTTTTTTGATGAAAATTTAATTATTCTGTTTAAAAATTCATCTGCAAATATTCATTTTCCTAACTGAAAACTGAAATATTATATTTGTTATAAAAAAATTATCTTTTTCAATTAAAATTTCATCTATTTTATTGAAAGCTTGTATCTTTGTTATTAGAAAATTTACCTTTTAAGTTCAAAATTAGCTAATTCGTGAAAATAATTTTTCTTAGTTGAAGATTCATGATTTTATCTCAATCATTTAAGTATAAATTTTATATTTTTGGATTTGAAAATTATATTTTTTACTTGAAAATTCAAAATTTCGTCTTCTTGGCTCAAAATTCTAAAATTTTAATAAGATTTTATTCTTTGTAGACTCAAAAATCTTTTTTGTTAAAAAATGCAACTCTTTTATTGAATGTTCCACTTTTTAGTTCGAAAATAACTCTGTTTTTTTAATATTCGACTACTTCATTTAAAATTCGTGTTTTTGGTTTAATCTGTTTTTGAATAAAAAAAAATATATTTTTTTCGTTAAAGAATCAACTATTACACTTTTTATTGATAATTTATTCATTTAATTTTTGGCTCTAAACTTTAATCTTCGCAGTAGAACTTCTTTGTTGAAAATTTATTTTTTCAGCTAAAATTTCAATTATTCGGTTGAAAGTTATATTATTTTGTTAGAAATTTATTTTTTGTTTAAGGATTCATTTATTTTGTTCAAAATTGAAAAAATTGTTAAAAATTTGATTCCTTTTTGAGTAAAAATTCGAATTTCGTTTCTTTTCCATTTAAAAATCTTCTTTAATTAAAAATGTAATCATTTTGTATAAAATTTACCGTTTTTTTTTAATTTTTAATCATTTGTTTAAAATTTCATCTTTTTATATTAAATAAGGATTCAACGATTTTGTTGAAAATTACTTTTTTTATGCATTCAACTGTTTTTTATCACAAATTTAAAGATTTTTTAGTTAAAGTATTAAATATTACACTTTTCCTCTAGAAATAATTATTTTAATTTTTTGTATTGAAAATTAATCTTCTTGTTGGAACTTCTTTGTCAACAAGTTTTTTTTTTAATTCATCTCTCTGGTTAAAGAATTAACTTTTTTGTTGAAAAGAAGTTTTCTCCTTTGGTTGAACATTAATTTTATGCAGCTAAAAAATTATTCATTCCAATTTTTGTTGAAAATTCGATGCTTTCGGTTGAAAATTTGTATTTTTTATTAAAAATTTCATTTCTTTTAAGAAATTCAACAATTTATGATTAAAATTGCAACTGTATGTTTTAAAATGAAAATTCTTTTTGATTGAGGATTCAAATATTTTAATGGAAATTCGTCTTTTATGGTAGAAAAATAGTCTCAATAATCGAAATTCCATCTATTTAAGTGAAAATTTATTCGTTTGGTTGAAAATTTACTTATATTGTGTAAATTCCGTTTTCTTGTTGAAAATTTAATTTTCTAACTGCAAACTGAACAATTCTATTTTTGGTTGATAATTCCTGTAATTTTTTTAAAATATATTGTTTCTTTTGTTGTAAAAAATTCATATTTTTGGTCGAAAATTTAACTCGTTTATTGCAAATTCCCTTCTTTAGTAGAAAATTAATTTTTTAATTGTATAAATTCCATTTTTGCTTATAAATTTATCATAAGTTTCTGCGAAAAAATTAAATTTTTAATCTAAAAAGACGAATTTTTCAACTAAACGAGATTAATTTTTAACAAAATAATTGAATTCTCTACCAAATAGTTGCACTTTTATCCAAAAGAGATTTAATTTTGTAATAAAAAAGATTGATTTGTAATAAAAAGCGACAAATGATGAATTTTTAACAAAATCGTTGAATTTTCAACCAAAAAATTACATTTTTATCCAAGAAAGATATAATTTCTGCTAAAGCAGATGAATTTTAAATTAAAAAAGACAAACTTTCAAAAACAGAGTTGAATTTTCAACCAAAAAGTTTTATTTTTATTCAAGGAATATGAAATTTTTCTTTAAACAGATGAATTAAACAAAAAAAAAACATTAAAAAAATATTTTAATTTTTATCCAAAGAAGATTGTAGTTCACTTTCTAACACAAAAATTAAAATTGTAAATAATTTTCATTTAAAATGGATATCTTTTTAAGAAAATTATTAAATTGGTAACCAAATGAAAAAATGTATAACTACATGGATAATCTTCAGAAGAAAGTTTTTGCGAATTTTTAAATTTCTAATCTAAAAATTTTTTTTCAAAGTTTTTAACTTGTCCTATTTTCGAAATTTTAATCTTAAATTATTCAAATTCGAGATTCTTTAATTCAAAACAAGATTTTTCAATTTTCAACGCTTTGAATTAGAAATGATTCAATTTCAACTCCTTTATAATAAAACTTTTTCCCTTAAAAAAATATTGTAATCTGAAATTTTGTAATTTGGAACGCTTTTATTTACAAGGAATACCATTTTAATTCCTTTGAATTTTAAATGATCGAATTTTTAAAAATCGCATTTGGAAAGCAGTTCTATTTTAACTTTTTGAACTTTTTCTAGTTTCGAAATTTTGTTATAATTTAAAATTATTGAAATTCGCGATTCTTATATTGAAAATAAAATTGTCACATTTTATAAAATATAAATTAGAACTGATACAATTTTGAATATTTTCTAATAAAATCGTACAATTTTTCAAATTTAATCTCAAAATGGGAGACTGAAAAATCCCAAAAAATAAAATTCCCGACACAGTAAAATTCCTGAATTAAAAAATTGCCAAATAATCAAATTCACGAATAATAAAATTGTCGAAAAATAAAAATACCGATTTGGAAAATTTCCAAACAATAAAATACACGAATAATAAAATTACCAGAAAATAAAAATACCGAATTGGAAAATTGCCGAAAAATAAGATTCGCCAATAATAAAATTACCGAAAAATAAAAATACCAAATTGAAAAATTCCCGAATTATTATTGATTAATTATAATGATGAAATTTCAGAATTATGAAATTCCCGAATTGGAATATTCCCGAATCATAAATTTCACGACAGTTTATAATATTACCGAATTGGAAAATTCCCGAATATTGAAGTTCCCGACAGTTTATAATATTACCGAATTGGAAAATTGCCGATTTATAGAATATCCGAATTGTAAAATTCCCGAATTTCAACAATTAGGTTTTTTTATAAATATATTCTATTGATTACAAATACAACAATAAGATATTAATTTCAAAAATTATTTTCAACATTTAAAATTTCGAAGCTTACTTTTTGAATTAAAAATAGCAATAATTTTAAATAAAATATTTCTAAGTAACGCATGTTTTTTTAATGTTCACAATATTTTAAAAAATACAAAAAGCGTTCGCAAAAATAAAATTTAAAATTAATAATATATAAATTTATATTTCGAGCCTGTTTGAAAAACGTTACAAGGTACGTAAAAAATTTAACGAGAATTTCGTTCCAAACGCAAGTTTTCAAAAATAAGGAAAGCGATACAAGAATTTAATTCTACATTGAAATAAAAATTAATGACTCACATTTTGACGCTTTTTTTGAAAATGT
>NC_046665.1:112443502-112462719 GCF_010883055.1 Belonocnema kinseyi | reverse complement strand
ATAAAATTCGAAAATTTTCCAGTTCGGACATTTTATGTATCGGCAATTTTCTGTCGCGAATTTTATTATCCGGGAATTTTTCAATTCGGTATTATTATAAACAGTCGGGAATGTTAATATTCGGGAATTTTCCAATTCGGTAATATTATAAACTGTCTAGAATCTTAATATTCGAGAATTTTGCAATTCGGGAATTTTATGATTCTGAAATTTTACTATTCGAAAATTTTATTATTCGGGAATTTTCCAATTCGATATTTTTCTTTTTCGGCAATTTTATTATTCGTGAATTTTATTTTTCGGCAATTTTCCAAGTCGGTATTTTTATTTTTCGGTAATTTCATTATTTGTGTGTTTTATTATGTGGGAATTTTCCAAATCGGTATTTTTATTTTTCGGCAATTTTATTATTCGCGAATTTGATTAATAGAGAATTTTCTAATTCGGGAATTTTAGAATGTCAGAAATTTTATTTTTCGGTCTCTACGAACGATGCCAAAATTATTTCATCAGAAACGTCACAAAACTTGGTCTCTAAATATCATTGGTCAGGAACTATTGAAAAATTGTTTAGGGAAAAATCAGCGATTGTTTAAAAATAATTTTTTAAACCTGATATTATAAATTCAATAAAGTTTCATTTCGCATAAATAGGTCAGCCAGTTTCTATCTTTGAAGATGCAGATTCAAGTAAACTTTTCACTTTGAAGATTTGGTACAAGAGTCAGTGATCTTTCAGCGTTTCGACATTAGGGTGTGAATTAGAAACCATACTCTGATGGTCTTCTAACGACACCAACTTCCCACGCCCTCATAAATATTATTAGACTCCGGACACGTTCATGTGAAATAGAAAAACATTTCCGATATTCCATCTAATCGTAAAAATACTTAGACTGGCTCATAAAAAATAACAACGAAAAATCAAATCGTAAAAAGATACAGTTAGTAGAGATTCATAAATCTTAGCTTTCCTTGTAATGCAAATAACTGACTGCGCAAAGTTTGAGAGATCAGGGTACGTTAATTGGAGAAACTTTATTGTTCCACATGAGCTGAGGCTTCTTGAATTAACATCAGGAGGGTATTACTAAATCACGAAATCAGTCAAAGGGCCACATAAAAATCGTGATTGGCACGCTAATCAAATTTTATACACTCTCCGTTAAAACGGATTTTCAGGTCTTTCAAAGGATTTTTCGGAATTTGAAAGTTTTTACAACATTTTTAGATCTTTTAATAAATAAAAGAAAATTTAAGAGATTTAGAAAATTTAAGAGTATTTAAAATAGTTTCGGGGGATTTGCAAAAATGTCAGGCTTGATTTAAAAGAATTTGTAGAAAACTTTGAAAAATAAATAGTTTGAAATCAAAATTCAAGCGATTCCTCGCTATTCCAATGGTAATTTCAGGATTTTACATATTTTAAGGAATTTTAAAATATTTCAAGGATTTGATGGAATTTCAACATATTTTTCAAGATTCCAAGAAATTTGAACAAATTCTAAAAACTTTCCAGAAATTTCAAAAATTTCAAGGTATTTAAAATAATTTCCCCTGGTAGGTAATTATAAACTTTCAACATTATTTCATTTTAGCCAATTTTAAGCTAACAGCGCTTATTTAAACATTAAAATTAGTTTGGAATTTTTTTTAAGTATTCTATTAAAAATGTGTTTAAGCAATTGTTTAAAAATTTCACAGGATTCTAATAATAATTTTATTATCTGGGACCTCCAATTTTACCTACAATTTTTTTCAAATCCTGTCAATTCAAAAAAATTAACTTAAAATCTTTCAGATTTGAAAACCTTAAAAATTTTGTTTTTAAATTATTAAAAAAAAAATTATTGTTAGTTTTTCTAGGATTTTTGATACTAATTTTTCATTTATTTAAGACCTTTCAAAATGCTAAAAAATCTGATGAATTTTTTGTTTTAAATCTTTAAAAATGTTCATTCTGTTTCAACTTTTTTTAAACTTACTCAATTATTTTTGAAATTAATAATGGTTCAATTGTAATTTATCGTTTTTAAACAAAAATCATCTTTTTAAATATTCTCTTAAAATTATTTTTTCAAAATCTTTAAGAATCTAAATTAAGTATTTTATTTTTCGAAATCTTCTCCAGTTTGAAAGTTTGGCCTCTCTCAAAATTTTTACATACCTTTTCAAATAACTCAAATTTTTTCCAAATTAATTATTGTTCAGTTGGTACGTATGCATCAAATTTCGATAATTTCACTTGATTATTGAAAATTGATTAAATAGAAGAATAAAAATTGCAGCATCCAAAGTTTAAAATTAACACCCAAATTTAATAGCCAAACAAAAAAATTATAAAATTGTAAAATTTTGTAGCTTTCTGTAATACCTTACGAATTTTCACGACAAATTAAAAAAAATAATACTATTAGAAAATTCAAGAAAAAATTAGCTTTTTGTATTTAACTGTACTTTTTTATCAAATTTTTAACTTTGTTGGTAAGAAAGTTCATGTTTTAACAAAAAATTACAGTTTTAGAAATGTTGAAAATTCTTGTAAAAAACGTTTTCTATCAGTATTGTCAAGGGATTATCCTAGGCATTCCAGAAGATTCAAAAGAAATTTAATTTCAAGGATTTTATATAATTTTGAAAGATTTGAAGCTTCATTGGTAGGGATTTTTAGAGAACTTTGTAAAATAAATGAATTAAATTTAAAATTCAAGGAATTCCAATAATAGTTTTTAGATTTTAAGGAATTGTAAGGAATTTCACAATATTTCAAGGATTTTAAGAGATTTTAAAGTATTTTAAAAATCTGAAACTATTTTAACATTTTAACAGATCCAAAGAATTTCGATTTCCAAAATTTCAGGGATTTCGAAACATTTTGATTTTCACAGATTTTAAGGGATTTCCTAGAGAACTTTTAAAAATAAATTAAATTAAATTAAACTTCAAGGGATTCGAAATATTGTTAAGGGATTTTAACATATTTAAAATAATTTCACACTATTTTCAGGATTTCATGGGATTTCAACTCATTTTTAAGGTTTTAAGCTATTTTTTAAGTTTTCAACATACCTGAAGAGATTTTTAAAATTTCGAAATATTGAAACTAGTTTTGTGAGATAACAGAATATTTATATTAATATAATATTTATATATACACACATAATCTTCTTTAAATTTTAATATTTTAATTATTGAACAAATTTGACTTAAAATTTAAAAAATTAAATAAATTTTTTGTATTTTTTTGTATTGAAAAAAACTTTAACAGATTTTCAGCTTTACTTTAAGGAATTTTTAGAGAACTTTTTATAATAATAAACTGAAATTAAAGTTTAAGGGATTCCAAAATCAGTTCATGGATTTTAAGGTATTGTAAGAAATTTCATAATATTTCAAGGATTTTACGGAATTTTAGAAGATTTTAAAAATTTGAAACTACTTTAACAGATTCCAAAGAATTTCGAGACTTTTCCAAAATTTCAAGGGATTTCCAAGAATTTTCTAGGATTTTCAAAGATTTTTAGGGATTTCTAGAAAACGTTCAAAAATAAATCAAGTTACATTATAATTCAAGAGATTCTCCTAGTTATTACCAATGTTAAGGGATTTTAACGTTTTGAAAATTTGATTTTAAAGATTTAAAAATATTTCAACTAGTTTTCTGAGATAACCAGTCACTTTGAGCTTAATTTTAAGGAATTTTTATAGACCTTTAGAAAATTAATGGTTTAAAATTCAAGAGATACCAAAAATTGTTAATATTTCAGGAAAAACGCAACTTTCTAGTAATATTCAAAGACAACATTCTTAAAAGCAATAATTAATTTTTTAACAATTAAATTTATTAACTTGAAATTATTATTAGCTTACCCTGATTAGAAAAATAAAAAAACATTTTTCTGAAAGAATATTGTTATAAATAATTATAAATAGTTTCAACAATTTTCTCTATTGAATTAATTTAACTTTTGCCTTGCTCTAAATAAAAATTGAAAACAAGTTTTAAAAAAATGATTCTAATGATTTATTTAGACATCTAGTTACCATTAGGAATTACTACTTTATGTATTAGAAACAATTTGTAATTTAAAAACCTAGAAAAAAACATAATAAAAGCCAAAATTTCGCAAAACCCAATTTTTTATTTATGGGTTTTTTGGGAACCAATAAAATAGACTTTTGGGGGTGATATTTATGACTAACATTTTAATCACATTCTATGGCTAATTTTGAAGAGAAGTGTTAAGTTGAATCTAGATTTGGGACGACTGAAAAATCCAGAAAAATAAAATTCCCGACACTGTAAAATTTCCGAATTAGAAAATTCTGGATTAATCAAATTCGCGAATAATAAAATTGCCAAAAAATAAAAATACCGATATGGAAAATTCCCAAATAATAAAATACACGAATAATAAAATTACCGAAAAATAAAAATACCGAATTGGAAAATTGCTGAAAAATAAAATTCACCAATAATAAAATTGCCGAAAAATAAAAATACCGAATTGCAAAATTCCCGAATAATAAAATTCGCGACAGAAAATTGCCGATTTATAAAATATCCGAATTGGAAAATTCCCGAATTTTAACAATTAGAATTTTTTATAAATACATTTTATTGATTTAAAATTTTAAATTTCGAAGCTTATTTCTTGAATTTAAAATAGCAATAATTTTTGTATCGCCTTCCTTATTTTTGAAAACGTGCGCTTAGAACAAAATTCTCGTTAAATTTTCTACGTACCTTGTAACGTTTTTCAAATAGATTCGAAATATAAATTTATTTATTTATTTATTTATATATATATATATTAATTTTAAATTTTATTTTTGCAAAAGCTTTTTGTATTTTTTCAAATACTATGAACATTAAAAAAAACATGCGTTACCTAGAAATATTTTATTTAAAAATATTGCTATTTTTAAATCAAAAAATAAGCTTCGAAATTTTAAATGTTAAAAATAATTTTTGAAACTAATATCTTATTGTTGCATTTTTAATCAATAAAATATATTTATAAAAATTATAATTGTTAAAATTCGGGAATTTTAGAATTCAGATATTTTATAAATCGGCAATTTTCTGTCGGGAATTTTATTATTCAGGAATTTTCCAATTCGGAAAATATTATAAACTGTCGTAAATTTTATTATTCGGGAATTTTATAATTCTGAAATTTTATTATTCGGGAATTTTCCAATTCGGTATTTTTATTTTTCGGCAATTTTATTATTGGCGAATTTTATTTTTCGGCAATTTTCCAATTCGGTATTTTTATTTTTCGGTAATTTCATTTTTCGTGTATTTTATTATTTGGGAATTTTTTAAATCGGAATTTTTATTTTTCGGCAATTTTATTATTCGGGAATTTTCTAATTCGGGAATATTACTGTGTCGGGAATTTTATTTTTCGGGAATTTTCTAATTCGGGAATATTACTGTGTCGGGAATTTTATTTTTCGGGGTTTTTCAGTCGTCCCCTAGATTTATCTAATATTGAGGATTATAAATAAAATTTACAAAAACGTCTTTTTTATATATATAATTATTATAATTATTATATATTATTATAATAATTAAATATCATTTTGAAAAAGAAAAGCATTTTTTTTATTGGAACAAATTTTGGGGCTATGTGCATACCAACTGAAAAAAAATTTGGATCAATCTTTTGCGTGAAGTTGTGAGATCGTACTTTAATTGGAAAGACTTTATTGTTTCACATGAGATTCTTCTAGAATTACCATTCGGAGGGGTATTATAAAATTACGAAATCACCCAAAGGGCAACGTCAAAATCGTGATTGTAACGTTAATAATATTTTCTACACTCCCTGAGAAAAAGATTTTTAAACAAATCGAATTAATTATTTATACTCGAATGCAAATCTCAAGTATAAAATATGAATTATATCTCTTCATGGAGTTATTTCGACATTGAAATACGCTTGATCGCAACTTAATTGCTTTTTCCGATTTTTTATTATCTTCAGGCATGAAGCATGGTTTTATGTTATTATTTTATTATTACTGGAAATTGATAAACTTTAAAAAACAAATTAATATTAAAACAAAAAAGGTCTTAATCATCAACATCTCTAGAAATTAATGTGCCGTTGCAGTATACTTTAGAAGCTCGTCACGTGCAATTAATTAATTAAAATATCAGAACTCACATTCTTTTCCTTATTACCCTCTTTTGCCCTTTTTGAAAGAATTCCTATTTTTTCCCTTGTTTTCAAAAACTTATTTTTTCTCTTTTTTACGCATAATTGAAAACCGCAAAAGTATAATTCAATAAGAAAATTCAATTATTTTTACTGATAGTTAATTATTTTAAGTTGAAAAATCTACTAATGCATTTTTGGTTCAGAATTTCTCTCTTCTGGTCCTAATTATTTTGTTAAAAAATCAACTAATTTGTTAAAAAGTCATCTTTTTTGCTCAACAATTGAACTGCTTAGTTAAAAGTTGAACTAGTTAAAAAAATCATTTACTTATTGAAAATTCATCTCTTTGGATAATTTGGTGGAAAATTTAACTATTTTATCGAAAAATCGTTTTATTTTTTAATGGAAATTTATTTTTTTACTGAAATTTAAATTTTGGATTTTTGGTTGCAAATTTCTATTTTTTATTTAAAGAATCTGATTTTGAATTGAAATCAATTGAGAATTGACAAATTTCGCAGATAATTTGTATTTTTTGGCAGATAATAATTCTTCTTGATTTGTTATAAAGTCCTCTTATTGGTCGAAAATTCAACTGTTTCGTGAGAAAATTTGGCATTTTAGATTGAAAATTTGCATTTTTTGGAAGAAAGTTTTTCTTGATTGAAAATTAATTTTTGTTTTTGAAAATACAAATTTTCTGGTTAAAATTTAACTGTATTTTAAAAGTTTCACCTTTTTGACTTTAAAATTTAACTTTTTGGTTTCATTGCAATATCTCTTGTTTGAAAACTGTACTTTTTGTATGAAACCACACCTTGTGAAATATTTTGGGGAATATTTTATTATTTTATTAAAAATTCAACTCTCTGGTTGAAAATTCTACTTTCTTCTAAAAACTTCCTTTTTTTTGTTAGAAAGTTTACAATTCTATTTTTCATTCAGAATTGATCTTTTTTCGTTAACATTGTTTCTAATTGATTGAAACTTTAATTATTTTCATGGTAATTCGCTTCTTTGTTGTTAATAATAATGTGTTTGAAATAAAAATGTAACTGCTTAAATTGTTGAAAATTCGCTTTTTTTTAATTTTCCTCATTTTGATTAAAAAAATTTAATCATTTTTGGACGAAAATTTGTTGGTTTAAAAATGTAACTAATTTTTTTAAATTGACCGTTTTTGGTTCAGAATGAACTTTTTTTTTAATTTGCACATTCCGCATAAAAATTTAAGCTAAATATTTCGTTTTTTTCTTAAGTTTATTATTTTTATTTATTTATTATTTTAAATTGACTATTTAGTTAATCATGCACCTTTTTGGTTAAAAATAGAACTACTTGTTTGAAATCCATGGTTAAAAGTTGAAAGTTAATTTGTCGAAAATTAGTTTCTTGTTATTGTTAATAATGAATCTTCTAAGTAAAATTTCAACTTTTTAAATTGCTAAAAATTGTTATTTTTAGTTAAATACTGTTTTTTATTTAAAATTAAATTATTTTTTTGTGATAAAATAAACTTTTATGATTATCGTTAAAAATTCAATTATTTTATAGAAAAATTGATTATTATCCTGAAAATTTAAGTATTTTATTAAGAAGTAATCTTTTTTGCCGAATTTGAACTGTTTTGTTGAAACTTTATCTTAAAATTTAATTATTTGATTGAAAAATCGTTTTTTGTTTTGTTTAAAAATTCATATTTTTGTGTGGAAAAATCGTATTTCTTAAGTTGAAGTGGTTTTTTTTTGTTGGAAAAATGACGTTTCTGGTAGAAAATGCACCTGAAATCTTGAAAGCTGAACTACTATGTTGAAAATTAATCTCTTTGGTTATAGAATTTAATTAATTTGTCGAAAATTAATTTTTGTTCGATTATTGATCTTCTAACTAAAAATTCAACTACTTAAATTTCTAAAAATTCGTTTTTATTTTAAACTCAACTGTTTTTGATTTTAAATTAAAGTATTTTTTTATTGAAAAAAAACTATCTATCATCAAAAAGTCCACTCTTTTGTAGAAAACTTAAGTATTATGCTAAAAATTCAAGTATTATCTTTTTCGGCCGTTTAGTTAGTAGTTCACCTTTTTGGTAGAAAATTGTACTATTTTGTTAATAATTCCTTTTTAAAACTCTATTATCATTTTTATATTATTGATATTTAAAATAAAAAATCTTTTTATTTAAAATGTATGATATTTTTAATTGTTTGAAAATTCGACCATTTGGTTGAAAATTAATTTTTGTATAGTTGGAAATTTGACTATTTTAAACAAATCTCAACAACTTTGTTAAAAGTATCTCTCTTTTGCTCAAAAGTACAAATATTGGTTTAAAAATTATTTTTAGCTATTAAAAATGCAACTGATTGGTTGCAATTTTTGTAGTTGTAAATTCATCTTTTCGTGCTTCAAAGTAAACGGGTTTCAAAAACATTTTTATTAAAAATCATCCTATTTTCGATGTTTTGAGAAATTTTCGTTTCCTGAAGTCTAAAAAAAGATACTTTTTTAATTTCAATTTAGACTTTAAGAGCTTTAAGCAAAAAAAAATCTGTATTACCGTACTATCTTTACCAGGGAGGTAATTTTATATGCTACTCATTGTTTAAAAGGCAATAATAAAATCATGAAAGATTCAGGATACTCCTAATAATTTTAGTGCTTCCGGTCATTGGAATTTCTTTAGAATAGTACATCTTGAGCGAAATGAAAGTAATGAAAGCATGGTGCATTAATTTTTTAAACGATTATTATCAGCGTGAAATTTGCGTAATTGCAGAGCACCGTATCATTTAACAATTACGACTTGGTGGAAGACCATGTCGCAATTTTTTCCAAGGAAGGGGAATCGATATACATATGCAGTATATGCACATTCATTAGACTCGATTTGTAACCAGACTTAAGGATTTAAAGGTGGTCATCTAAAAAAAAGCAGTCGTTTCCTGCCTATCTAAAACGATCTATAAAGGTGCCCATGTCGATTGCTTGGTATAATTCTTCGAGGTACGGTAATAGGAGTCGTAAACATTTACAAGGTTCCTACAGTTCTGTGACCTATTAGGCAATCCATTTGCTGCCATCAGAACATCTTTTATGAAGAAAAACTTTCCTTAGAAATGTAGCAATATAGTGTTATTTATGAGAAAAGTCACAGTCATGCGAACAGTTGAAATTAAAAATAAAGAAGTTTGAAGCAACCCAATTGCGAAAAAATATTACAGGGAATTCATTATAGACCTTTAATGCTTTCCCTATCATGAATTTCTTTTAATTCTGAAAATCTAGAATTCATTCTAGAAAATCATTCTAGAAAATTATTCTAGGAAATAATTCTAGACAATCATTCTACTAATCATTATAGAAAATCATTCTAGAAAATCATTCTAGAAAATAATTCTAGACAATCATTCTAGAAAATCATTCTAGAAAGTTATTCTAGGAAATCATTCTAGACAAGCTTTACAAGAAAATCAGTATAAAAAGGAGTTACTAGTAACTTTGTCCAAGCAACTAAGTTACTGCAATGTAGTACCTTTGTTACAACTATAAAAATTAATTGTAACATAATTTAGTTACGATTTTTTCAGTAACTTGGAACTTTAATTTGAGTTACTTTGTAGTTATTCTGTGTTTTTTGTTCATTTTTACAGAACGTCATCTATCTATCGTTAATTTCGAATAATTTTTTTGTTATTATAAACAATTTAATGCAGAAAATCATTCAAGGAAATTCGTTTGACAAATCATTCTAGAAAATAATTTCAGAAAATCATTCTAGACAATCATTCAAGAAAATCTTTCTATAAAATCATTCTGGACAATCATTCTAGAAAATAATTCTATGAAATCATTCTAGACAATCATTCTAGAAAATCTTTCTAGAAAATCATTCTAGAGAGTCATTTAGAAAAATAATTCTAGAAAATCATTGCAGAAAATTATTCTAGAAAGTTATTCTAGAAAATCATTATAGACAATCATTATAGAAAATCATTGTAGATAATCATTCTAGAAAGTTATTCTAGAAAATCATTCTAGACAATCTTTATAAGAAAATCAGTATAAAACAGAGTTGGCTAGGAACTTGTTTCAAGCAACAAACTTATTGCAATGCAGTAACTTTATTACTAGTATAAAAATTGCCTTGTAAAATAACTTCACTATGATTTTTGCAGTAACTTGGAACTTGAATTTAAGCTTTTTTTGTAGTCGAATAAATAAATTTCTTGTCATTATAAAAAAAGTAATCCAGAAAATCATTCTAGAAAATCCGTCTACAAAATCATTCTAGAAAAACATTCCACAAAATTATTCTAAATAATCATTCTCGATAATTATCCTAGAAAATCATTCTAGACAATCATTCTAGACAATCATTTTAGAAAATCGTTCTAGACAATCTTTACAAGAAAATCTGTATAAAACAGAGTTGGCTAGTAACTTTTTTGAAGCAACTAAGTTACTGCAATGCAGTTACTTTGTTACTACTATAAAAATTAACTTGCAACATAACTTCGCTATGATTTTTGCAGTAACTTGGAACTTTAGTTTAAGTTACTTCGTTTTTTCCTTCATATTATCTTTTATGATAAGAGGTTTATGGAAAATTATGGGCTCATTTTTACATAATCATCATTTATCTATCGTGAATTTCAAATAATTTTTTCGTTATTCATTCATTGCGGAAAATCAGACGAGAAAATTATTCTACAAAATTATTCTAGAAAATCATTCTTGACAATCATTCTAGAAAATCATTCTAGAAAATAATTCTAGACAATCATTATAGAAAATCATTCTAGAAAATCATTCAATAATATAAATATAGAAAATCAATTTATAAAATCTTTATCAGAAAATCCGTATAGGGCAAAGTTGACAAGTAACTTCTTACAAGTAACTAAGTGACTGAAAAGTTGCGTCGTTTGTAACGGTTAGGCTAACTTTGTCACTAATTTAGAAATTAACTTGTAAAATAACTTAGTTATGATTTTTGCATTGATGTGGAACTTTAAGTTGAGTTACGTTGTGTTTTTTGTGTATTATCTTTTATAAAGAGAGTTTTATGGACCAATTATTGCTTCCTTTTTACAAAATCATCGTCTATCGTGAATTTCGAATGGTTTTGTCGTCATTATGGAGAATTCATTGCGGAAGAATATTCTAGAAAATCATTCTAGAAAGTTATTCTAGACAATCATTCTAGACAATCATTCTGGAAAAGCAGTCTAGAAAATTATCCTAGAAAATGATTCTAGAATATCATTATAAGAAAATCAGTATGGAACAGAGTTGGCTAGTAACATTTTCCAAGTAACTTATTTACTAAAAACTTAAGTTATTTGTAACTTTTTGGATAACTTTCTTACTACTTTAAAAATTTACTTGTAACGTAACCCAGTTGCGTAATTTTAGTTACTTTAAAGTTACTTTGTGTTTTTTTATATTATCTTTTATGAAGAGCGATTTATATGCCAATTATGGGTTCATTTTTAAATAATCATCATCAAACTATCACGAATTTTTTATAATTTTTTCGTAATTGTAGATAATTCTTTGTTGAAAATCATTCTAAAAATCATTCTTGAATATCATTCTAGAAAATCAGTATAGAACAATGTTGACTAGTATTTTTTTACAAGTAACTAAGTTACTGAAAATTTACGTTGTTTGTAATTGTTAGGGTAACTTTGTTACTACTTCAAAAATTAACTTGTAAAATAACTTAGTTACGATTTTTGCAATAACTGGGAACTTTAATTTAAGTGGCTTTGTATTTTTTGTACATTATAATTTATAAAAAGAGGCTTATGGGCCAATTAGTCAATCATTCTAGAAAATAAGTCTAGAAAATCATTCTAGAAAATCATTCTAGAAAATCATCACAAGAAAATCTGTATGGAACAGAGTTGACTTGTAACTTGTTCCAAGTAACAAATTTAAAAAGTAACTTGTAACTGACTCAGTTGCGAATTTTTCAAGAACTTGGAACTTGAATTTTAGTTACTTGAAAATTACTTTGTTTTTTTTTTTGTTATCTCCTATCAAGAGAGGCTTATAGGCCAGTCATGGGTCTATCTTCGCATAAAACTAATACCTACTCGTTATAGGATGAGAATGTAAAAAAAAATTTCAACAATATATTAGGTATTGTTGGATCGAAAAAGTAGATGGCTATATTATTTAAAAAAATTTTATCTGTCCATTTTTTTCTTTAAACCTCATAGTCAAGTGTCGACTTTGCCCCAGGAGGGTGCAGACTTTGCCCCAACATTGTTTGCTCGAAAGTATTTCCATAAGTTTACTTTTTTTATAATAAATGATAAACGAAGCGTCGCAACTTTAAAATCAAAAGCAACATCTTGTCGCTAACTAAATTTTCGATGCGACAATGCCTAATACTTTTTCAAATCAGATTTCTTACAATTAAGACGTAGATTGTTTGTTGGTAATTTATATATTTGTATTAAAAATGCAACTGTTTTATAGAAACATCGACTTTTTGTTAAAAAAATTTAGCAATTTAGTAAACATTTTTTCAAAATTTATTTATCAAGTTTTAATAAGGGAGTACAACTTTTAAACATGTAGTTTATTTTTAAACCAGAAACATAAATTTTTACCCAAATAGTTAGATTTTGAACTAAAAAGATAAATGTTACAGGAAGATTACACAGCCACACAAAAAAAGTGTGCGGATCTGGTAACAAGACACACGTATTCCTATGGATTTTTGGGGCGCTAAATTCAAATTCGGAATCAAAAATCACACATCACGTAATGGTTGAGCCATAACCTCAAAAAATGACGAAAAATCATGCACTGAGGAAAATAAATTTCAAAATAATGCCAGTGATGCAAATTTTCACTTCAAAAACATGTCGACAACTATGAAGGATCAACCCTTGCCTGATATCAACTTATTTAACATAACTTTACCCAACAGAACCTGACCTCACCTAACCTGGATTAACAGAAATTTATTGAACTACACGTAAAGCTCTGGAAGCATACTTTCCCAATAGCAAATGTGTGCTACATCAAATGGGTCAACTCGAGCATAACCTAGAAATAAATCTAACCTAGCCTAACCTAACCTCACGAAACACAATTAAACTGATTGTGTTGTCCCGTTGTGTTTGCGGTACCGTTTCATTCAGCTTCGGCTTAACCTACATAGAGGTTTAACCTATCCTAACCTAACAAAACCTGACCTAACCTAACCGATTACGCTGGCAACCCTGTTCTTGCGTACTTTCATATTTTGACATTAAGGGCATGTGACACAGCTAAATACCTATATTACCGACGACAGTTTTTCAGATCACTGAATGTTTTTTTGAACCTCAGAACTTTTTTTGTAAATAAAATATCGAGCTGAAACTTTGGGAAATGTATTATAGTGCAATAAAGTACGTTTAGGTACTGCATTTTGGTAGGAACTTCACTGAAAATTATTTCATCTTTTTTCTGAACCTCAACATTTTTTGAACGTTCGAACTTTTTTTATACATAAAATATCGGTCTTAAACTTTGAGAAATGCAAGAGCCGAAAGAAAAATACGTTAAAGTACAAAGTTTAATAATAAAAGATGTAAAAAAAAATTTCAACAATCAATTGCAACGGTATCAGCCGGTAACGTTGTACACGAAAATACGAAACCTGGCGGCCACTAGACGAGGTTCTCGAGAGTTCGTATTTTCGTGTACAACGTTACCGGCTGATGCCGTTGGAATTGATTGTTGAAATATTTTTTTTACATCTTTTATTATTAAACTTTGTACTTTAACGTAGTTTTCTTTCGGTTCTTGCATTTCTCAAAGTTTGAGACTGATATTTTGTTATAAAAAAAGTTCGAACGTTCAAAAAATGTTGAGGTTCAGAAAAAAGATGAAATAATTGTCAGTGAAATTCCTACCAAAATGCAGTACCTGAACGTACTTTATTGTACTCTAATACATTTCCCAAAGTTTCAGCTCGATATTTTATTCACAAAAAAAGTTCTTAGGTTCAAAAGAACATTCAGTGAACTGAAAAACTGTGATCGGTAATATAGGTATTTAGCTGTGTCACATGCCCTTGATAGCAGTAAATGTCTGGAGTTTCGAAAGATAGTATAAATATATCCCTTAAGTTTAAGAAAAGCAGAGAGAAAACCATTTTGAATAAAACTCTTATTCATTTGCATGTTTAAGTTACAGTTCTAAGTTTCTTCAAATGAGTAATGAGCGTCTAAATTTTTAACCACCTGTAGTACAATGAAACGAATTTTATTGTGTTACAACGGAAACACTTAAGTTAAGTTGTGTTGCGTTAAGCAAAATTTCGTTAGGTTCTGTTAAGTTTGATTCATTTGTGGGTTCAGATCGAGTTAACCTATTAAATTTTGAAATTTATTTGCCTCAGTGCATCATTTTTCGTCTTTTTTTGAGGTTATGGCTCAACCATGACGTGATGGGTGATTTTTGATACCGAATTTGAATTCAGCGCCCCAAAATCCATAGGAATACGAGTGTCTTGTTACCAGATCCGCACACTTTTTTTGTGTGGCTGTGTTAGTTATTTGAACAAAAATGACGAATTTTAAACAAAACAAAATATTAATTTTTGAACAAAAAAGAGCATTAAAAAAAATTAACAAGAGAGATTAATCTCTGAAAAAATAAATTTTTAACAAAGTAGTTTTACTTTCAACCAAGTAATTGAATTTTCAACAAAAAAAAAAGATGAATTTTCAAGCAAAAAGATAAATTTCCCAGCAAGAATATTATCTTTTTCCCCAAGGAAGACGAGTTTTAAAAGAACAGTAGAATTTTTAACAAAAAATTCATTTTTTCTAAAGAGACGAATTTTCAACATAAAATATCAAATTTAACAATATTGTTTAACTTTGAAGGAATTTGTTGAGAAATAAGAGATTTTTCAACCTGTGAAGGATACATTTTTCAATCAAAAATAGCGAAGGTAAATTTTCAGACAAAAAAATTAATTTTTATTCAGAGAAAAACGAATTTTCAACAAAAAATTTTAATTTTCAGCGAAAGAACTAAGTATAAAAACATGTATTTTCAATAAATTAGTTCAACTTTCTTAAAATTCTTGTTGTTGTTTTTTTTACTAAATTGCTGTGATAATTAAAATTTTAGAAAAAAGGACACCTACAGTGAATTTGTACGTGAGATTGAAAAAATTACATTATCATCCCCTCAGATTTAAAAAAAGTTCAAAGACTTCAAATACATCAACGAATCTCAACGAATTGCCAGAAATTTTAACGGATTTCACATTTTTCAAACATTTTCAAGATTTCCAAATTCTAAAACATTTGAACAGACTTAAAATTTTTTTGCGGATTTCCGAATACACTAAACTCTCGCTTTCAGTCAAGTGTCGGGGGTTGCCTTCAAATGGCCTTGGACTAATTTCGGGGGCACAGAAACGTAAACAGTGAGGGCCGCCTGACTCGCTTCCAATTAGAATATCTATATATGTAATGTCACAACCGCTGTCGCACTACTCCCCTCAGAAACTGTTTGAGCCAGCAGTTCTAGAAAGGCTGAGAACGGGGTGACTGAAAACGAACGTTCGGTGTATTTCCACTAATTTTAAGGAATTTAAACGATTTAGGATTTCAAGAAATTTCAAGAAATTGTGCACAAAAGATAAATCTAATTTGTTTAGGGATTATTTATTAGTTAAGAGACTATTTATTATTTAAGAATTGACTTCAATAAAGACTATACTTAATATAGACAGTTGCGTGGAACAGTAGCTTTCGAGAATGAACAGATAAGTGAATGTGTCGTAGATTGAAGTTAGCGGATTGAACGATTAGGTTAGTACGTTACAAATGATCGGCGTCTGTTGGAGCGATGAACTTGTACTCTGATAAATGAAGCTAAGGATCATGCCGACATTAAGTGACTCAGGCCAGAAACTTATGCATTTGATGCAACTGAGCCTGGGAAGGAATAAGAACGAATAACGAGCTCTAGGTGCACCAATGCGAGTAATTGATAGTTTCATTAAAGAGAATGACATTGGTCAGTACAACCGCGTCACGCCGATTAAAAACGGGTTATCGCTCGCTATGATCGGACATTTATCGCTCGAGGCTCTCCAACGAACCGACCGGCTCATAAAATTTCAAGGTCACTTAGTACAAACCATTTTTTTGTCTCGGCTTCTCTTCACTTTCACAGTTAATTTCTTTCAAACAGTCATTTATCAATGGCACATTAAAGTGGGGCTAAAACTCAAATTTCCGAGATTTCAGACAGAAATATTCGAGATGTTAAAGTCATTTTTTGTGGAGACAAACGAAAACATAATGATGTTATTTTATTGCTAAACACGTTATTAATTCTAACTTTAAAAAAAATTTATTTATTTTTGGTCATTTTAGTGACTTTGTTCTAAGTCACATTTTTGGGAATAAGAAAAAACTAATTTAGAATCTCGACAGATACGAGATAAAATTAGGAAAATACTGTTTATGCATTTACAGAGCATTATTCATAATAAATAAATTTGAACATTTAAAATATTCAAACTCGGCGCGCCAACAGTAACCAATCCGAACGTACCGGCGTCACGCAGGCGCAGTTCAAAAAGTTCAAAAAATTGAGAGCTCTTTGTAGAAACGATATTTTCCACACCTTCACCCCCTACTCTTTAGCCCAGACATCCGTTTTTGCGCACGCGCACCGTGTACAACGCTTAGTCCAGCGTCCCAGAGTTTGAACTCTACAGCATTTTGACAGCGTCCATCTTAAAATTATTTGCCTGCTCCAAACTGTTCATTTTTCATGTTTGCGTATGTTCATTTTCGATAAAAAATGGATTCAGAAGAAAAGAAGAGGAATTCCGTAAAAATAAAGTTTCAATGCAAATGTTGCGACAAAAGTTCTGCAGCGAAGTACAATCTACATTTCTACAAAGCTACCATGCTCCAATAGTGCCAAAGAAAACAGAATTGAAATTATGTTTAATGTACAAAGATTGGGATGACCATCCGTCCAGATTTCCCCGGACATATCCTCATTTTAGGGTTTGGGTGAGATGTCTGAACGGATTCTTTACTTGGTCCGGGTTTTTGTTTGGATTTTTTCAAATCATACATTTTTATTTTTCCATCAACTTTTGGACCTTTTTTGACAAAATGTTATCATTCAACTCTCAAACGATTTCTTCTTTAATTTACAAGATAAAATTCTATTGAACATTCCTTTTATACGAAAAATATATTTGTGTGCATTTGTGATATTTATTAGAAGGCATCAGGGTTCAATAATAAAAATATACGATTTTAATCATTGTTAAAATTGAATAAAACTTAATTTAAAAAATACGTTTAAAAACCCTAGTTTTTATTTCATTCTTTGTATTCTACTATGCCTACTTTTTCCTGTTTTCCAACTATTTTTCCTTATTTTTCAAATCTTTTTGTCCTACTTTTTGAAAATCAATTATGGTCACTCTAACAAAAGTTCTGTTGTCTAATCAATAATTACCCTGTTTTGTTTGAAAATTAACTGTTTTGATTGAAAATTCATCTTTTCTGAAGAAAATTCGTACTTTCTGTTGAAAAATTAATCAATCTGTTAGAGAATTAAACTATTTGTTCGATGCTTGAATTCATTTGTTAAACATATTTTTTTTCGTAGTAGATTCATCATTTTAGATAAAAATTAATTTTTTATCTGAAAATGTAGCTATTCTATTTTATTGCGAAAATTTATTTTTTTTCTATAAATTTAGTATTTTTTGGATAATAAGCAAATGTCTAATTAAAAATTCACCTGTTTCAGTTGACACGTAACTGTTTTGTTGAGAATTTATATTTTTGGGTTGAAAATTCATCTGTTCTGAAAAAATGCTTACTTTCTTCTCGAAAATAAAACGAATTTGGTAGAAAATTAAACTATTCGGTCGAAGGTTCAATTACTTTGTTGAAAATAATTTTTTTAGTCTAGGATTCACCATTGTAGTTGAAAATTTATTTCTTTTGTTAAAAATTTGTCTTTTTTACTTAAAAATTCATGTGTTCTGTTAAAAATTTATCTTTTTGGTAAAAAAAAACTAATTTTCTAGGTTAAAAATTGTACTCTTTTGTTGACAGCTTAAGTATTTTTAAAACATTCGTCAAGTAGCAAACTATTGATCTTATTTTGTGAAAAAATGTAAATGTTTGGATTTAACATAGAAAAGCCACTTTTTCATGATTGTTGACAATTTGAAAGTATAAAATTAGGCAATCCATCTCTCCCAATTGAGGTTATAGCCTCAATATCCGGCGACTTATATTAGAAGTCTTCGATAATAAGTAATTTTAAGTATTTTCATGATTTCAAGATATTTTAATTCTGTGTAAAGAATTTAAAAAGATATAAAAGAGAATTTAAACGATTTTAAGAGACTTTAAGTAATTTAAGAAAATTTCGAGAGATTTGTAATGATTTCAATGAATTTGAAGGGATTTTAAAATATATCTAAAAAATTTTATGATTTTCAAGACATTTCAAAAAAGTTTGCAAGAATCCACAAAGCTTTAAGGACTTGCACGAGATTTTATAAGATCATAAGACGGTTTAAGTGATAGAATATTTGAAGGAATTTAAGAATGTTTAAAGGATTTTAAGAGATTGGAGTAACTTTTAGTTAATTTCGAGTAATTTCGAAAGATTTTACAGGATTGTAAATAAATTGAAGGGATGTCAAAAAAAAAATTGGATGAGTTTATGGATTTCTAAGAAGTATCTGAAAACCAAAGCGATATCACGATTTTTAATTACTTTCGTCTAAGAAAATTAATTTTAGTCAAACTCCTATGTGATCAGTGCCAAAGTCAATGTTTTATAGTCCAGCAAATAGATGAGAATTTCTATCTGAGTTAAACCAAAAACAATTTCTTCTCAAATAGGCGTATTTCTGATTAATAGGCATAAAATGATCCACATGTACACCTGGTCTAAAGGAAATAGCCGCAGTATAATCGACTTTGTTGTTGCGGATGAAAGACTTAGAGAGTTAGTCAAAGA
>NC_046665.1:112429286-112443402 GCF_010883055.1 Belonocnema kinseyi | reverse complement strand
TCTATCCCATCCACACACTACTCCTTTCCCCTGCCGAGTGAGTCACGCCTACCCCGAAAGGGAAATGGCTTAATGGTGTAATAATAATAATAATGTTTGATTTGGGAATTCAGTTTGTGATACATATATTTTACTCAATCACAGAAAAATTTGTCTTGAAAGAAAGCATCGCCCTCTTCTCGATTTTGTTTTGAAACTCATGAAAATCGTTTTTTCACAAACAGAATTATTTGGCTGAAAGATTAGGTGAATTTTCTCACAAAATTCAGTGATATTTTTAATAAAAATCCATCTAGAGTATAACTGAATCATCCCAAATTTTGGCTAAACGGAAGCTTGATCTGTCCATTAGTAATGATCCAGCACCACCTGATACAATCTAAAGAGACGCTTGTGCACTTCATCACGTGTTCCGTGTTAAATTCTTTAATCAAAAAATCTGGTACAAATATCCTATTAAAAGTTATTTTAATAAAAATTAAAGGATAATATGTTTGTCCCGCAAGAGAAATATAAATTTCGCCTAAAAAGACACTACAAACTTTTGATATTTTTAAGGAGTTCAAGTGACCGTCCAAATACAGCCCCAAATTACGTCCAGAGTTTATGCAAATTCATAATTACTTTAATTTGACATCTTTTTCTCAAAGATTTCAGAAAAAAAAATTTGTTGCTAAGGAATCACTTGATGCTACAGGGTTTTAAATTGTATTACGACAGTCTTTATAGTACGTCTGCATCATACAAAACTTTGATATGAAAAATTTTGCCACACAAGTCTATAATTTAGGATAATTTAACGACAAAATATTCTTGATCTAGCTATACTGATTCATCATAATGGTATCCCTGAAATAGCTATTCCGTATGTTTGTAGCTGAGCAAGAAATATAATATGGTAGAAATAACCAGAATTGTGTGCGTACCGTCCAATTATTTCTTTTAGTGTTGTGGGGAAATGAATAAAATATTTGGATCATTCGATTGTAATGGCAATGCTGTAAATTGTTTAGGCATAGTGAAATGATTCATAAAAGTGTTGCCTTCTCTCAAAAGAAAACTTTCGAAGTAAGAGAGCTCCGCGTGGACAAATTGGAAGATATTGGATTTTGTTTTATATTGATCCATAATAAGCTATGGACAGTTTCTCTATTTCCAATCCTTTAAAAGAATCCACCTGTATCTTTGGTTTGTTCCATTCTTTTATCTTCTTCTAACCATGTTTGATGATTAGCTTATGCTAATTGATAATGTAAGGCAAGAATTTAATTATAAAATGTTGGATTTTGTTGATATAATAGTCCATTTTAAAAGGTTGTTGACAATTTATCTATTTTCAATCCTTTGATTAAACCCATATGTATAGTTGGTTTGTTTCATTGTTTTATCTTCTTCCAACTGTTTTTTATGATTAGCTGGTGTTGATTGATGTTGTAAGGTACAAATTTAAATAGAAGATGTTGGAATTGTTTTGGTATAATGATCTATTTTTCAAGACTGTTCACAATTTCTCTAATTCCAATCCTTTGGAAGAACTCATCTGTATTGTTGATTTGTTCCAATGTTATATTTTCTTACAAACTTGTTTTATGATTAGCTAATGTTAATTGATGTTGACCAGGTAGGTAAGAATTTAATTAGAAGATGTTAGATTTTGTTGTTATACTGTTTCACTTTAAAAGGCTGTTGACAACTTCTGTATTTCCAATCCTTAATGAGAACCCATCCATATGATTAGTTTGGTTGATTGTTGTATGTTCCTCAAACCGTGCTCTTGGATTATATGGTGCTAATTAATGTTTACCAGATAAATATTTAATTAGAAGTTGTTGGAATTTGTTGGTATGCTGGTCCATTTTGAAAGCCTTTTGACAGTTTCTCTATTCGCAGTCCATTGAAAGAACCCATCTGTATATTTTGTTTGTTTCAATGTTGTACCTACTTCTAACCTTGTTGTATCATTAACTTTTTTTGATTAATGTTGACCAGGTAATAATTTAATTAGAAAATTTTTTATTTCGTTAGGATACTATTCCCATCTAAAAGGCTTCTAACAATTTCTCAAATCCCAGTCCTTTGAATGCCCCATCTGTGTGGTTGGTTTGTGTCATTGTTGTATCTGCTTCCAACCGTGTTTTGTGATTAGCTGATGTTGATTGGTGTTGCTCAGGTAACAATTATATTAAAAGATGTTGGATTTTGTTGGTATACTAGTCCACTTTAAAAGGCTTTCGACAGTTTCTCTATTCTTACTCCTTTGAAAGAACCCATCTGTATATTTCGTTTGTTCCATTTCTGTATCTTCTTCTAATCATGTCTTATGATTCGCTAATCTTAATTGATGTTGATCAGCTTAGAATTTAATTAGAAAATGTTTCATTTTGTTGGTATACTCTTCGATTCAATTATAGATGATATTTTATATTGCTTGGTATATTGTTCCATTTTTAAAGCCTGTTGATATTTTCTCTATTTCCAATCCTTTAAAAGAACCCTTTCTATAATTAATGAGTTCCATTCTCGTATCTTCTTGCAACCATGTTCTACGATAAACTACTATTAATTAATGTTAAACATTAAAAATTATAACTGTTCTACAGTTAAATATGAAATACGTTAACCCTTAATATCTAGATGTTAAGTATGCACATCAATTTTTCTCTTCATTGTTTTTTTGTGTGGAATTAAGTCAATGCCCTTTCTATCGTCTTTCGAGAGCGATCGGCACTTCATCTAATGCTAAAGTATCTGGTTAGTGTACTACATTATACTCTAGATTAATCTTGTTGGAATCACTCTACTGGAAACCGCAAAGGCGAACAGGAAGGTTGCAGAAGAGTACATGCGAATATTAAATATACGACTAATTCCATAGTAACGAAAACTAAGGAAATGCATAAAAATATATAGATTGATCAGCATGCGTCAAGTTCAATGGTGCAGAAAGCGATTTACGCCAGGGTGAAAATTAAAAGTGAAACTAAATCGTCCATGACGCTTTTAAACTAGCTGGATTATATTACCTGACTGTTGGAACCGCAGTTTCGCATAAATTATCATTGATACTCCTTCCGAGTGACAGACAAGTCATCGAATTCGGAATTAATCTTGAGAGGCTTTCAAGAGGATGTTGTATTTTTATCAATTAGCACTCCATCCATCAAGATTAAGGTTGAAATTATTACGTGGGGTAAATAATTTTTTTCTAATGTTTGGCTCCCACCCTCTAGTTTCGTAAGGTTAGAAAAAAAAGATTATATGCAATTTTTTGCCCCGTCGGATAATATTTTAAGCTATTTCAGGATCCTTGAATTTTCTCATGTATTTTAAGTGGCAAAATTAAGCTATAGCTTAGCATGTTGCAAAAATTTTCTCAAATTGTGATAAGAAACTGAAACATATAAAAGGAGGGCGATCAACATTTTCTCAAAAATGGAATATTTTTAGATTTTCTTAGAAAATTACTTGGAACTTGGTTGAAAGACATTTTTTATTAAAAAGTAAATTGTGACGTGAACAACGAAAAATTTTGTAAATAACAAAATGTGGACTGGTCTGATTTCGAAAAAATGAGGTATTTCGTACTTATTAACGAAATTTTGTCAAAATTGTTATTAAAGCACGTGTATCGGTAGAAATAAACCACTGATGCATAATTGTTACAATTCATGTTTTTTGGTTAAAAATCAATATTTTTTAAGATTCAACTTCTTTGTTGAAAATTCTTCTTTTTTTTTGGTTAAATTGAAATATTTTCGAGTTATAATACAATATATTTTTTGGCTTGAAATATCAACTATTGCAATTTTTGTTAAAAATTCATCTTCTTGGGTTAATAATTAATCTAATTTATAGACAATTTTAATTGAAAATTTATCTTTTCAGGTCAAAAATTTGACTAATAGGTAGCAAATTCAGATATTTTATAAAAGTTCATCTTTCTGAAATACAATTAATCTTCTTGATTCAAAATTTATATTTTTGTTCGAACATTGAAAGACTTTGTTCAAAAATGTATTTTAGAAATTAATTTTTTGGTTGAAGAATTATCATTTTAGTTGTATATTTATATCCTTCATTAAAAATTCAAATATTTTGTTTAAAATTTATATTTTTTTATAACATAACTTTTTAATGAAAATGTAATCTTTTCATTTTTGACTAAAAAATAAATTTTTTTCTTCGAAAATTACAGTATTTGATTAATATTTTTTTTATTCCTCTTCCTTGGTATAAAATTAAACTTTTTTGTTAAACTTTTTTTATTGAAAATTCAACTGCTCGATTGAAAGTTGAACTATTTGGTTAAAAATATTAAAAATTTATTTTTAGGTTGGAAACATATAAGTTTAGTTGAAATTTTATCTTTTTCGTGGAAAATTGAACTATTTTTTAAACAATTTTATTTCGTATAACGCAAAATTAATTTTTTTATTTTAAAATGTAACCATTCCATTTTTGGTTGAAAATGCCGCTTGTTCACTTTACGAGCCATCTAATTGATTAAAATGTATGTATTATATCGAAAATTTGTATCTTTTGGTATAAAATTAATCTTCTTGGTTGAAAAATCATGTTTTTTTATTTTGTTGAAAATTACTTTTGTTGCAGATTCAATTATTTTGTTTAAAATTCGTCTTTTTGGTTAAGGATTCAACAATTTTATCAAAATTCGAATTTTTGTTGAATAATGATTTAAAATTGAACTATTTGTTTAAAAATCGTTTTCTTTTGGTTAAAAATTTATTTAGGAACTGAAAATTTAACTATTTTAGATGAAGATTCATCATTTCAGTTGAAATTTCATCTCTTGGGACAAAAATTTAAGTATTTAATTAAAAATTCGTCTTTTGCGGAAAAAAGTCATCTCTTCAACAAAAAATTATTACATATTTTTTTGAAAATTCAAATCATAAAAATGAAAAATTCTTTTTTATAAAAATCTGCAAAGCAGTACGAAAAACTACAGGACTAAAATTTTTTTATTTGGGTGTTTGGCGTCATAAAAAACCCTTTAATTTTACGTAAATTATTGTAAAATATTTCAAATCTTTACCAAAAAAATACAAAATTTCTTAAAAGTTTAAATATTGGAAAACTGAGTTTAAAATAAAAAACATTTATCAAGATTGCTGACAAAATTTAAAACGATTCTTTATATTTCAAAATATTTTTAAAACATTTAAATAATAAATAATAATTGAATAATGATTAATTTGGAAAAAATGCTAAGGAGCTTGAAATGTATTTCGAAATCTTGAAAAGATTCCAAAATAATTAAACAATTCAAAAGATTTAAAAACGTTTGAAACGAAATGTAATTTTTTAAAGATTTCGAACAAAAAATTTAGAAGCTCAAAAGCATTGTGAAAGTTTTTGAATGAATACAAATTCTTACCAAAATTTCAAGAAAAAACTATTTAAAACAGTATTTAAAAAGATTTTAAAACAGTTTTTTTAATCTTACAAGAATTTATTAAATATGTAGGAAAAATTCAAATTCCAAGATAATAACAATAATTTTATTAGATTCCTAAAAAAGTTTTAAATTATTTTTTGTAATCAATTTTTTAAGAATATATTTATATGTTTTCATGTTTCTAGCTTAAAATTTGGGAAAAATGATATCATTTTCCAAATTAAGCAATTTTTTTTAAATCTTTAAACCACACGATGTATGCAAGTTAAAATGTGTAAATTTTGCAATTCAGCGGTTTTTAATTACACAATTT
Organism: Belonocnema kinseyi; assembly: GCF_010883055.1. Lineage (NCBI taxonomy): Eukaryota > Metazoa > Arthropoda > Insecta > Hymenoptera > Cynipidae > Belonocnema > Belonocnema kinseyi. The sequence continues at coordinate 112,437,670 of NC_046665.1, read as the reverse complement.
GTGATTGAACTTCAAGCTAAAAATATTATCTTCAAGAATTCGAATCTTTTAATTTCATTTTTTAGTTATTTAAAAACAAATATTCTCTTTTTTAACATTCTGGCATTCCTTTAAAGTTTAAAAAAGAACATTTTTGTAATATCGATCTTGTATACATTCAAGTTTAAATTTATCTCATTGCAATATTCTAAATATCCGTTATTATTGTAGTTATAAATTCTTGTAGGAAATTAAAACTGCCATAAAATAAAGCAATATAAAAAAAATAGAGAAAAAAATCATTCTTTTTAATCTGATTAACCTTAGGTAATCCAGAACAGTTCTATATAGAGAGCCCCCCCCCCTTTCAGAAATTTGATCAATTTCGGTATTATTGAGAGGCTTGTAAGAGGATGTTGTAATTTTATCAATTAGCACTCCATCAATCAAGATATTCGAATATTGCTTTACAGTTTGCCTTTCCAGGAGATGAAATCTGAAAGACAGAACATGTTCTCAGAACTCGATTCACTCTCGATATTATGCATACTTTGAAAGGGTACAACAATCCATGTCTGGAAAGTGAAAAAGTGCATTTAATAACGTTAATTCAACCTTTTCAGGCTGTCAAAACCGTCACCGGAATATGAGCTTTTGCATTCACGGAATTAATTGCACAATTCCCTTCCGCTGGGAGTATCAAGTGATTCATGGCAGCAAAGAACGGCTTTTTCACTTTCTAATGAAAAGATCCGACGTCTCGGAGTCTGCCGAGCAGAGCTCGTTTATTCGCTTGTCAAATCTCTACGATATACGGTGGAATAATACTTTTTTTTTTAATTTTGAATTATATTTTAGATGATGCTTTACAAAAAAAATATAGGGGGTCAGCCACAAAATGCGTAAGATTATTAATATTGGGAAGGGGGGGGGGCATTAAATGATCCTGAGAAATTTTGTTATTAAAAATAATAATAAATAGTCGAAGTTTTAAACAAGAAAATTTAACGCAAAGAAATCAGATTTCTACCAAAAAAGATCAATTTCTAAACCGAAGAAACTTATTATTAAAAAAAGAATTTAATTTTCAAAAAGAATTTAATCTTCAAAGAGAATTCAATTTTCAACAAATTAGTTGAAGTTATAAACAAAAAAGACTAATTTTCAGGAGAGAGTGAAGTCTTCAACCTGAAAAGTTGAAGTTTCGAGAATAATGGTAAATTTTCAATACAAAAGGAGAACATTTTTAACAAAAATGTTGAATTTTTAAAAGCAAAGAAGACTTTCATAAAATGATTGAATTTTCAACAATATGAATGAAATGTTAAAAAATAGTTAAACTTTTTACCAAATGACTGAATTTTCCACTAACGTGATTAATTTTCTACCAAAAGACGAATTTTTCACCAGTTAAGTTCAACTAAATGAGAACAATTTTTTACCAAATAGTTGAATCCTCAACCGTTAAATTTTCAGATAAGAAAATGTACTTTTTTTGAAAATTCGTTTTATTTTAGGTTGTTAATTAAATTTTTAACTGTAAATTTAAATGCTCCTTTTTGGATTATAAATTGATTTTATTTGTTTTAAATACAGTTTTTTAGTTGAAAATTAATTGATTTTGTTGATAATTGAACTTTTTTGTAGAAAATTATTATTTTTGGTTTAAAAATCATCATTTTAGTTGAATATTGAGCTTCTTTGCAAAGAATTAGGAGTTTTTTGGTTGAGGATTAATTTTCTTTACTGAAAATGTAACTATTCAATTTTTTTGTTTAAAATTGATAATCCGAATTGATAATGGTATTTTTGGTAAAAATTCCTGTATTTTGTTTGAAATTTGTCCTTTTTGGGAAAAAAATTAATCTTCTTGGTTAAAAATTGATCCTTTTTGGTCCAAAATTTAAGAACTGGACTGAAAATTATTCTATTTTGGTTGAAGATTCAAATATTTCTTTAAAAATTTATCTACTTTGGTAAAATGAAACTATTTTTTTTTATTTAAAATTAGAATCTTTTTTGCTGAAATATAATATATTTTATGTTTTGAAAAATTGTTTTTTTTAATTAACTACTTGGTTTAAAGTTGAACTACATTGTGAAAAATTGTATTTATTTTTGTTAAAGATTTATCATTTTAGTTAAAAATTCAATTGTTGGTCGTAAAATAACTTTTATGTTGAAAATTCATATTTCAGAATTAAAATTTTCACTGTTTTGTAGAAAATTATTTGTTTACAATGTAATTAAAAGAGGTTTCTAATAAGTTAAATTTTCAACTAAAAATTTATCATGTTGAGGATTCAAATAATTTGTTGAAAATTCGTCTTTTTTATTTGAATTTAACCTGTAGAAATTTAATCGTTATTGAGAATTATTTGTTTTCAACAGAAAATTTAAAAATTGAAATAAATTGTTGAAAGTTGAAATACTTAGTTAAAAATTTGTCTTTTTATTTCAAAATTCAGTAGATTTATATATTTTGCTGTAAATGGTTCTTTTTGTTTGAAATTTCAAGAGTTTTATAGAAAATTCACTCTTTTAGCTTAAAAATCTAACTATTTTGTTTGTTAAAACGATTGTATTTCACCGTGAGGCTTCCAGGTATAATATTTAACTGTGCAATTTTTCTTTTAACTTAACGGAATTTTGTTATTTAACAAAAAACTTACAACTTTTTGTTGATGAACTTTCCCATGATACCATTTCTTCTAATAATTTGAAATTCATTGAAAAAGGTCATAAATCAATTTAAAAATTAACTGCTAATAATTCATTAGTGGGCAAGAGTAACAAACATTTTTTTAATAATGTTATAAACAAATTAATTAACAAACGTCTTTTTTCGTGATTTGCAATGATCAGCTAATTTTGACCCATAGCTTTTGTATGAAAAAAATCATACCTTTTCATCAAAAAATTGTCAAAATGTTAATTAATTTGTTTATAACATCATTAAAAAATGTTGTTACTTTAACCCACTAATAATTTATTTGTAGTTAGTTTTTACATTAATTTATGACCTTTTTTAATGAATTTAAAAGTCTTAAAAGAAATAGTATCATCGAAAAGTTTTGCAACAAACAGTTGTAAGTTTTTTGTTAAATAAAAAATTTCAGTTCAAGAAAAATAAAAATTTTACAGCTAAATGTTATACCTGAAAGCCTAACGGCAAATTTTAAAGAAGAAAAATCAAAATCCGTTAAGAATTGCACAGTCAGTCGATTTTTGTCCAAAAAATGTGCCTTTTCTCCCACTGTGCGGTGCCTCACTACTACGTGGGCCCTTAACTTGAACCCTACTTGGGTTCCTTACTACTGCATAAGCAGTATAATTAAAGCTATTGGTCTAGGTATTGAAAATACAACTTGCACAGAGGATTTTTGGTCAAAAATTTAACTATTTTGTTGCAAATTTGTCCTTTTGGATTGCAAATCCATCTTTCATGATAGAAAGGTCATGTTTCTTGGTTGAAAAATCATCTCTATTGGCTGAAAGTGAACTTTATTTCTGAAACTTCAACTGTCTTCTAAAAAAAAAAATTTGGACTAGACAATTTATTTTTTTGTTTGTGAAGGCAACTACTACACTTTGTTGTATCCATTATAGTGATCTTAATTGTATTTATATGGATATAAAATTTCATTTTTTGATCCAATAATGGTCACGTGTAACAAAACCCTTAGATTGACACGTGATAATTGAACGTTCCCTATAACGTAGTTTATGGAGGGTGCCTCACTACTACTTGGGTGCCTTACTACTACTTGAGCAACATAATTAAACCTAGTAGTCTAGGTGTTAAGAATACATTTTTCACAGAGGATTTTTGATCAAGAATTCAACTGTTTTGTTGCAAATTTTTCTTTTTTTATTAAAAACGCATCTTTTATGGTAGAAGGGTCACCTTTCTTGGTTTGAAGAGCATCTCTATTGGCTGAAAATAAAATTTATTTTCAAAAACTCGATTGTCTTCTGAATAATTAATCAATTGGACTGGAAAATACAACTATTCGTTTTAAAAGGCAACTAATACATTTTTTGGTCCATTATAATAAACACGGATTTTAATTTCATTTTCGAGCAAAAAAAAGTCACGCGTTACAAAACCCTTAGAGTGACAAGTGACAATTGAACGTTCCCTATAAAATAGTTTCTGGACAATGCCTCACTACTGCTTAGGTGCCTTACTACTACTTGAGCAGGCTAATTAAACCTAGTGATCCAGGTATTAAAAATTAATTTTTGTCAGAATATTTTTAGTTAACAATTCAACTGTTTTGTAGCGAATTTAAGCATTTGGATTGGTCGCATGTTACAAAACCCATAGAGTTTCACGTAATATATAGATGCTCCCTAACGTATTTTATGGACGGTGCCTCACTACTGCGTGGGTACCTCACTACTACTTGAGCGAAATAATTAAATCTAATGGTAAAGGTGTTGAATAGAAATTTTCCTCTGAGGATTTTTGGTCAACAATTCAACATTTTTGTTGAAAATTTGTCCTTCCGGATTAAAAATTCCTGTTTTACGGTAGAAAAGTCATCTTTTTTGGTTTATAGTTTATCCCTGTCACGTGTTATAGCAACTTTGCGAACCCCTCTTATCTGGCACTTTATGACTTTAGAACAATCCCCCCTCCCCTTCCATTTAGGAGTGGCACGTAATTTATAGACAATCCCTAGCGTAATTCATGGACGGTGCCTCACTACTACTTTGGTGCCTTACTACTACTGCTGCTACTGCTACTTGAGCAGCGGCTCCGAGATTAAGAAGAGCGAAGAACAGGTTGCAGGTTTGCAGCACGGTCGAAGTCAAGTGCTCGTTTTGCGGTAAAGAGCCCTCCTCACAATCAGCCTTGGTTATCGCGAATCTACCGAACCTGATCTCCTCAGGGTCACGGTAACAGTTAAGTTAAGTTGAAACTGCCAAGTGCACCCAGCTTCGAGCTCGGCTGCACCTGATCAGGCCACTGCCCAGATAACCTGTTACAATGTTACATCTGTAGATGTATGTGTATCGGATCCGCATGACTCGCAAAACAAACGAGCATCTCACTTTTCTTGACAGTCTTGCCTCAACTAAAAAACAAAAAGTACAGCCTTTTTAAGTATACCAGGTTTTTAGCAACTTCCTATAAATAATCGACTGCGGTCTTACAAAGTGTAGAAATTGCTCTGAGTGTCGCATTCTTGACAGCTTGCGAGACAAGATGGAGCTTGGTAATTCTAAGAGAAAACATCCAGATTCACGCGTTATTTATTGCTGTAATTATAACAAATAAATTGCTTGGGAAAATTATTTAATTTATGAGAAGAATTAGGATAGGTGAAGATAATGGAGAAACTAAGTATCTTTTTTAAACAATTCAGGAATGCTATAACTCAATATTTAATTTCAAAATTGACTAAAGTTATTACAATGTTTTTTTATCAAATATACTTATACACTAATTTCTAAGTCCTAATTTTCTAGGGCAGGTCTGGGAAGAATTTAAAAAATCTAGTTTTTATTTAACAAATTTTAAAAATAAGTACAGAACAAAACATAAAAATAATCGATCCTAATGCTGGTTTTAAAAATATTCTTTATCAATGTTATAATAAAATCCTTTGAAAAGGCCCTGGAAATTCCAGGTTTCTTAAACCATTATAAGTTTTCTCTAGGTATTTTTCAAAATTTTAAAAACAATTGACAAGCAATGTGTTTACACTTTGGAAAGTCTATTGTAAATTTTTTTTTTCAGTTTCTAGTGATTCAATTAATTTGTCTAACTTAAAAAGCTTTGACAATTTATATTACTAGATTTTCTTTAAATATATCATATACATTCAATTCAATTTAAACCGCTTCAAATTCGAAACTTTTCAACTAAAAATATTGCATTTTTATTCAAATAGATAAATTTTTGACCAAATAGTTGAATTTTCAACGAGAAGGATTAATGTCTACGACAAAAAAGATTTTTCAACGAAATACATGAATTTTCAACAAGAACAAAATTTGTAACAACAAAAATGAAAATTCAACCAAGAAGATTAATTTTGACCAAAAAATACGAATTTTGAAAAAAATATATGAATTTTAAACTGAGAACATCATATATATAAGAAAATAGAATAGTAAAATTTTCGGTTGAGTATTCAATTCTTCTGTTGAAAATTCAACAATTTGGTTCATGATTCATGTATTCGTCAGATATTGATTTTTTGGTACAAAACAATAACTCTTCCATTTCTGTTTGAAAATTCATATTTTTAAATTAAAATTTCATCTGCTTGGCTGATAAATGATCATGTTTAGTTCAAAATTTAATTGCTTCGTTAAAAATTAATTGATTTTGTTTTTAAAAAGACGTCCTTTTTGGTAGAAAATTCATCGTTTTGATTGAAAGTTGATCTTCTTCAATAAAAATTAATTTTTTGGTCAGAGATGCATAATTTAATTTAAGCAAAAAACTCCAAATTCTCTAATTCAAACTAGTATTCCAACAAAATCCAGCATCTTTTAATTAAACGAAGCAGAATATGAACAAATCGAGCATCTTCTAATTTCGATTTGAACACTAGCAAAATTGATCATCTTTTAATTTAAAACAGATCAACAAAATCCAACACCTTTTAGTTCAATTTTTACCTAGTCAACATCAACGAACATTGGCTAATCTTAAAACACAGTTGGAACAAGATATGGACCTGTTTACCAAGAAACCTCAAAATCTTAGAATTTAGAACAATATTCGAACAAAATCTAGCCTTGTTTTAATTAAATGCAACAGTATATTAACAAATCCAACATTTTCTGATTATGGACCAATATGCCTATAAAGTCCAACATTTTCTAAATGTGGATCAGTATACTAATTAAGTCCAACATCTTCCAATTTTGGACCAGTATACTAATAAATTCCATGATCTTCTAATTTCATTAAGATACTAACAAAATCCAACAGTTTTTAATTAAATGTAACAGTCAACCATCAAAATTGATCATTTTCTAATTTGGACTACTATTTCAACAAAATCCAAAATCTTCCAATTTGGATCCATATATCAACAAAATAAAATATTTTCTTATTAGGGACTAGTATACCAGCAAAATACAACATTTATTAATTAAATAGGCCTGTATACCAACAAAATCAAACATCTTTTTAATTGGACCATTATACCAACAAACCTCAAAATCTTCTAATTTCGACCCCTATGCGAACAAAGTCCAATATCTTCTTACCCAGCAATAACTAACATCTTCTAATTAGGAACACATCAACAAAATCGAACATGTTCGGGTTCAATTCTTACCTGGTCAACATCAACTAACATCAGCTAATCTTACGAGACAGTTGGAAGAAGGTATGAACCAATATATAAACAAAGTACAATATCTTCTAATTGTGGACCAGCATACCAACAAAGTCCAACATCTTATATTTCCAAAACATCAAAAAAATGAAAAAAACTTTTAACTAAATATAACAGTATACCAACAAAAACCATTATCTTTTAAATTGAACCAGTATACCAACAAAAACCATTATCTTTTAATTTGAACCAGTATACCAATAAAGTCGAACATCTTCTAATTGTGGAACAGTCTACCAACAAAGTCTAACATCTGCTAATTTTTACAATATACCCACAAAATCAAAAATCTTTTAATTAAATATAAGAGTTTACCAACAAAATCAAACATCTTCTAATTTAGACCCGTATACCAATAAAATACAATATCTTTCTATGGATCAGTATATCAACAAAATGAACATCTTTGAATTTGGACCATTATACAAAAAAAACCCCAGAAGCTTCTAATTTGGACCCATATAGGAACAAGGTCAAATATATTCTTAACGAGCAATGTTCTACATCGTCTAATTTGGAACACATCAACAAAATTCAACATCTTCTATTTGAATTCTGACCTAGTCAACACCATCTAATATCGGCTGATTATACAAGGCAGTTTGAAGAAGGTATGAACCAGTATACTAACAAAGTAAAACATTTTCCAATTGTGGACCAGTATACCAACAAAGTCTAGCATCTTATAATCTTGACCAGTATACCAACAAAATTAAAAACTTCTAGTTTGGACCCGTATATCAGCAACATCCAATATCTTCTTATTACGGACCAGTATACCAATAAAATCCAACATCTTGTAATTAAATGAACTAGTATACCAACAAAGTCATAAGTCCTCTAATTTGAACCAGTATACCAATAAAGTCCAACATCTACTAGTTCAGTTCTTAGCTAATTCACATCAATTGACATAAGCTAATCATACAACACAAGTAAAAAAAGATATGAACCAGTATACCAATAAAATCCAACATCTTTTAATTAAATGAACTAGTATACCAACAAAGTCATAAGTCCTCTAATTTGAACCAGTAT
>NC_046665.1:112349161-112429186 GCF_010883055.1 Belonocnema kinseyi | reverse complement strand
TGAACTAGTATACCAACAAAGTCATAAGTCCTCTAATTTGAACCAGTATACCAATAAAGTCCAACATCTACTAGTTCAGTTCTTAGCTAATTCACATCAATTAACATAAGCTAATCATACCACACAATTAAAAAAAGATATGAACCAATATACCAACAAAATCGAACATCTTTTAATTTGGAACAGTACACCAGCAAAATCCAACATCTTCTAATTAAATTGTTACCTGGTCAACATAAATTAACATCAGCTAATTTATTCCGCTAAACCGTATTTTTATTTATTTCTGTTTATTGCCCTAATACCGGTATTCCTTAACGATTGGTGTCAGTTTACAGAGATTTTGTTGTACGACAAACTTTGGGCCCAAAGAATAATTCTTGAACGATGTTTGTCCACTCGAAAGTAAAGAAGCAAGTTGAAACTCCGGTCTCTTGACAGCTCTTACGTGTCTTAAATCAGGATTTTCTCAAACGCGTGTTCAGTCTTCGCTTTTTCCCTCTTATTCCTCTTTAACTTACTTCCTTTCTTCTTTTATACACCGAAACCGTTTCTAGTACTCATGTTTTTTTTTTGCTTTTTTGCGCGCGTTCGTATTGTGCACGCATCATGGATATTTGTGAAAGTCTACTCAAAGTTTGCATATCATAATGGAAGACTCTGAAGTTGTCGCCTTAAAATAATACGAATTTCACCAGACTCTTTCGTAATTTTTATTCGAGCAGCAATTTGCGCATCGATGATCCGATTCTTATATGCCAAATCCAAGTCATGATATTGAAATTTCAAAACTGGGCTTTCGAAAGAATTTTCTACAGTTTTTCAACGATGAATCATTCAGTTTCACAGAATATTTGAAGTAAATGTACTCCATAAATTTAAATCAGTGAAGTTTGACTGATTTTCCGTGATAATTCTTACACTCAAAAATCTGCCCGCCTCGCGGGGACATTTTCATCGCGCGCTACGTGCGCGGCTCGCAAGTTTGAGAGCGCCTAAGGTGCACGCCTAATGAATCTCGCGCTTCGCGCTCGATAATGAGTTACTTCACGCTTCGCGTTTAGTTATTTATTCTCTGCGTTTGGAATTCTTTAATCAAGCTTTATCAAAAAGATATCTTTTAGATCGCAGTATTGGTATGCTTTGAGGTACACATTCTCATCGTGACACTCGCGCTGCGCGCTCGATTTTCAAGAAAAATTTGTAATCAGGTTTTGATCAATCTTTTTTTTCGTAACTTTAGTCATGTTTCCACAACTTTTTAATTCTTTTTTATTTTATTTTTTACAAATAAAACAAAAAGTACGCATTCTATCAAGAAGTGATTTTCAACGAAATTGTAGATCTTTTTTGGAATCACATTTTTTTCATTTATCTTTTTTCGTATTCTGCATCATTTGAACACAAAAAGTAATATTTTTTCTATTCTGGAATTTTTTTCAATCGTGAGTTGTTTAGCTTAAAATTCTGATTTTTGATTGATTGTTAAAATTTGAAAAATGCTATACTATCCGTTCACAATATTTTAAAATTCAGAAAAAAGTGGTCTCAAAAATTTTCAAAATGTGCTCACTCTAAATTTGTATCCAAAATCCGGCTTAAGCTGTAAACCGATTTGAATTTTTTTAAGTTGATAAAATTTCAAAGAAAGTTGTCTAGCTAGATTTTTATTTTAATTGTTTAATTTTTCGTATAAATAAATATGAAGAAAAAATGACAATTTTTTCTATTTGATACTCCATTGATACTACGTTTTTTAAGCTATATTGCAAAAAATTTGAAAGGAAACAATATCTTAATGAAAAAAAATTCTCTTAAGACTATTCTTGTTAATATTATAAACAAATTTAATAAACAAATGCATTATTCAGGCATTTGTCGTCAGAAGAATTCGTTCTTTTCGAGGTGAATTTTTTAAAATTAGGAACCTTATGATAATTTCAGAAAAATTCAAAATTTTTTGATAAATTTTATTTTTTTATCAAGTTTAATAAACAAATGCATTATTTGGGCATTTGTCGGCGTAAAAACTAGTTTTTTTAATGCCAGTCCGTTTAATTGGGAACTCAACAATAATATCAGTAACATTCATAATTAGTTGATTAATTTAATGTTTTTGTTAAACAAATTTAATTTAAAAAATGCATTTTTCAGGCATTTATCGACGTGAAAACTTGTTTTTTTCAAAGTCAGTCCTTTTAATTTCAGAAAAAATTTCTTTTTTTCAATCAGCACTTACAGTTGGCCAACACAAGAGGGTTTAAATACAAGGAAGAATGCAATTTTCAATTAAATTTGTTTAACAAAAACATAAAATTAATCAACTAATTATAAATCTTATTGAAATTATCGTAAAGTTCTCAATTAAATGGACAGACATTGAAAGAAAACAAGTTTTTTCGTCGACAAATGCCCATATAATGCATTTATTTAATAAATTAAAAATAAAATTATAAAATGTATGAACTATTTACGAATGTTGCTAAAATCAACACGAAGTTCTCAATTAAAAAGACTAAAATCGAAAAAAAAATTTTCGTCAACAGATGCCGGAATAATGCATTTGATTATTAAATTTGAATGATAAAATCATGAAACTCATCAACAAATTATGAATTTTCTGAAATTATCATTCGCTTCCTAATTGTAAAAAAATTGACATCGACAAAAATTAATTTTTCTGACGACAAATGCCCGAATAATGAATTGTCTTATAATTTGTTGATAATATTAACAAGAATAGTCCCAGTGGACACAAACTTTGGCGACGTCTTTACGACATCGTTACGACATCTTCAGGACAACTTGACGACATCCTTATGTCCATTTCGTTACAGTGCCTTTACGATATCGTAAAGACATGGTCAGATCATGCGACATATTTACGATATCGCAAAGACGACTTAACGACATGGACATAGGATGTCGTAAGGTTGTCGTAACGATGTCGTAACGATGTCGTAAAGACGTCGCCAAATTTTGTGCCCACTGAGATCCTAAGAAAAGTTTTTTGCATTAAAATATTGTTTTCATTTAAATTTCTTGCACTGCAACTAAAAAACGTCAAAATATTGTGACAGCACAATTCTGAAGTTCCGTTATACAAAATTATTTAAAACCCAACCGAATTGCTGATAAACTTTCCCATTTAATATTGTTTTGAAACTCTTCCTTCCTAATGATTTAATACAATCATCCCGATCTTTGTTTCACGATCCAGTTTAAAAAGTAGAGCAATGTTTATGATCCTGATATGTATGTACGCGCAAGACACTAACGAGCAAGATGCCAGTTAATGTAAATTACTTGATTGAGACTATAGCCAAAGTGCAATTTGGATAACCGTTAAGTCTATTTCTACCCTGAAGATTGCAAACGTTGCCTTTCCGAAGGAATTAATTTTAGCCTCGACATTACCCATGAAATCAGGCAATATTTACTATGCAATTTGCGCGAATTTTTTTCATTTGTTGCAGGATCCTAGGGCTCAGGAGATAAGTGCACTAGACAGCAAAAGTAATTATTGAAAAAGCTAGGACTAAGGTAAGCCGACCATTACTGGGGCAACGTAAAAAGTATTTCTAATACTAGAACAATAATAAATATCTTTGAGTATCTTTTATTTTCCAACATAAATTACAAAATAAAAAATTTTCTATTATTTTTGAATCTGTTTTAACCCTTTCCGGCATACATTTTTCAGGGAAACGAGTTTTCATGCAATTTAGTACATAGGGGTTTTTGGGGTCGCCTGATCACGAATCTGAACTCATATTTAGAAAATTCAAAATGGTGGATCCAATATGGCGACTTAAATTTGGAATAGTTTTCGATTTTTTTATAATTGGCATACAGGGGTTTTTTGGAGTCGCTAATCACGAATCCGAACTCATATTTTTAAAATTCAAAATAGCGGATCCAATATGGCGGCTAAAATTTGAAATTTTTTTTTTAAGTTGGTGTACAAGGGTTTTTGGTGTCTCTGATCACGAATCTGAACTTAGATTGTGAACATTCAAAATGGAAGGCCAAAATTCAAAATATTTCTTGATTATTTTTTTTAAGTTAGCACAAGCAGAGGGTCGCTGATCTTGAATCAGTATTAAAAATGACAAATATTTATAATATTGAGGTTTGAAGAAATATACACCTACTCACCTAAAACATGGGAGAAATGAAAAAAAAATATATATATATTCTAAGTTTCGGGCGCCATCTTGAATCCACCATTTTAAATTTCCAAAATCTGAGTTCATATTCGTGATCACTAACCCCAAAAACCCCTGTATACCAATTTTCAGATAAAATCCAAAAATATTCCCAATGTCAACAGCCATATTGGGTCCACCATTCTGAATTTTCAAAATCTGAGTCCAGATTCGTATTCAGCGACCCCAAAAACCCTTAAGTACTCATTTTCATAAGGATTTAATCGACAGTTTTTTCAATAATGAATTTAAAAAAAAAGGCTTTTTTCATATTTCTTTATAAGTATTAACAAATTATTTAAAAAATTTAGACCCTTCGCACAAGAATTTCAATTTTCTATCTTCCTGCAAGCATGAAATTAAAAAAACCTTTGTAAAATCCAATAAAAACTACTCTGTAATCGCAAAAAATGATATGAAAAAAGGTGGAAATACGGTACTCCCACTATGCCGCAAAGGGTTAAATTTGTTACTATTATTTATTTTTGCCCTGACAAGTTATACATTTAGTAAAAAAAATCATAAATATTTCTCAAAATGTGTGAATGAACTGCTACAAAATTCGCCATTTTTTTCATATTTCAAAACTTTCCGCATAACTTTTACAACATTTTGTTATTGAAATTTCCTAAGCTAAAATAAAAAGTAATGTTTTGGCACATTTTTAATACGTTTAAGAGTCAAATTCATAACTTTTTTTTAGCGATTTTATTCAATAAATTATAAATATTTTAATGTCCCGCACTTGGACAAATTCTTGACAAAGTTGCTTAAATTGGTACAAGCTGTCGCTGACTGCCCAGTGAGCACAACATTTGGCGACGTATTTACGACATCGTTACGACATCTTTACGACATCTTTACGACATCTTTACGACGACTTTACGACATCCTATGTCCATGTCGTTTCGATATCTTTACAATATCGTAAAGACATCGTTAGATCATACGACTTACTTACGATATCGTAAAGACACATTGACGACATGGACATAGGATGTCGTAAAGTTGCCGTAAAGATGTCGTAAAGACGTCGCCAAATTTTGTGCCCACTGGGTGTCTCAGTTACGGACACTTGAACTTGAGTTGCGCAATTGCGTTTCCATTACTGAGACGGTCACTTTCGCCGTGTTTTTAATTAAATATCGCAGTATTATGTTAGTGAAATTATAAAAATATTGTTTATAAGACAAAACCTTGCCGTTAAATTGATTATTTATTCTAAAAAAGCCCAGTGGGCACACAATTTGGCGACGTCTTTACGACATCGTTACGACATCTTCACGACAACTTTACGACATCCTATGTCCATGTCGTTACAGTGTCTTTACGATATCGCAAAGACATCGTCAGATCATACGACATATTGACGATATCATAAAGACGACTTAACGACTTGGACATAGGGTGTCGTAAAGTTGTCGCAAAAATGTCGTAATGATGTCGTAAAGACGTCGCCAAATTGTGTGCCCACTAGGAGTTGTTCAAAGTAGTTTATCGAAACCACCAATTCTAACCTCAAAGCTTTCCAACAGCTTAAGTAAGTGATGTAAGATAGCATCTCATAAATTAAATTTTTTAGAAAAAATTAGTAAGCATGCATTCAAATTTAATAGTATAGGTTTATATAAAATATTAATAATATTCATATTATCGATTTACTTTTTAAGATAAATTAAGTAAATTAACTTTTCTGTTGAAAATTTATATTTTTAAGTTAAAACTACAACTGTTTTAAAGAAACCTCATCTTTTGACTTGAAAATTCAACAGTTTGATTGAAATTTTTTTTGATTCCTTGACTGAAAAATGTTTTTTGATTAAAATTTGAACTATTTTCTTGAAAATTTGTCTTTTTAGTTCGAAAACGTATCTTTTTAATTATAAATTTCATCTTACTTGAGAAAAAATGCAATTGTGATTGAAACTTCATCTGTTTAGCTTAAGAATTCAGCAGTTTGATTGGAAATTCTTTTTTTTCTTTTTGATTAATTCGACTGCTTTCAATATGTAATTAAAATCATTTTTGGTTTAAATATCAACTATTATATTTTTTGATCAGAATTTAACTTTTTTGATTAACCTAATATTTTAATTTTCTAACAAATTCTTGAATTTTAAAATAAAAAAATAAAATAATTTTCTTGATATCTCTTTTTTTTATATTTCTTGATATTTTCAACAAAAAATGTTTGGATTTAAATTAAAGATTACATGATTTTTTAACCAAATAAGAATTTTTTTAAATAAATAAAAATATTTTAACCAAATTGTTGAATTTTCTACCATAATAATATCATTTTCAACAAAACAGTTGTATTTTTCTAACAAAATAAAATGTAATTTATAATTTAAATGATAAATTTTCGAACCAAGAACACGAATTTTCAACAAAATATTTGAAATATTAATAAAAACAGATTTTTCAGTAAATAAAATTTTAAACTAAATAATAAAATTTGTAACCAACAAATAATTTAAATTGTTTCAATACATTTTTCAATTTACGTATTAACTTGAATTAAGATGAATTCTAATTCAAAGTTTACTACTAAACAGTTGAATTTGCAAGTAAATCGATAATATTAATCTATAATATTAAATTCGAATGTATACTTACTAATTTTATTTAAAAATTTAATTTATTTCTTGTTATTAAATTACTTACCTAAGCAGTTGGCAAACTTTGAGGTTAAAATTAGAGGTTTCAATAACTACTTTGTTGAAAATTCTTCTTTTTAGTTGTAAAACTTATCTTTTTAATTATGAATTTCATTTTTCATGTGCAAAAATGCAAATGTGATTGAATATTAATCTGTTTAGGTTGAAGCTGTAACAGTTTTATTGTTAATTCGTTTGTTCTTATGCATTCAACTGCTTTCAATTCTTTATTAAAAGAATTTTTGGTAGAAATAACAACTTTTATATTTTTTGTTCAGAACTCACCTTTTTTGGTTAACCTGATACTTTAACTTTCTAACAAATTGTTGAATTTTAAAATAAAGAACACTAATTTTCCACCAAAAAGCTAAATTCTAATCAAAAAATATAATCTTTGATATTTCAAACAAAAAATATTTTAATGGTAAATTAAAAACAATTCTATACATTGAAAAGAAAATTAATTCATTTAAAAAACATATGAATTTTCACCCAAATAGTTTGACTTGTAACCATAACAGATAAAAATTCTATCAAAATAGATGATTTGTGAACCAAATAAGATTTTCTATTAAAAAAAAGTATGTACTAATTTTAATTAAGATAATTTCTTTATCAAAATTTGCAACCAAACATTGGAATTTGTACGTAAATCGATCATTTTTTAACAAAAAAATTGAAATTGAATTTTCAACAGAATAGAATTATTTTATCGAAAGCTATTGAATTTTAAACAAATTAATTAAATTTTTAAACAAATAATAAAACTTTTAAACAAAGAAAATAAATTCTCAACCAAAAATATTTTTATTTTCAAATAAAGAAATGAATTTTCAACTAAAATTGTAAATATTTAAACGAAGCAATCAAATTATAGGTTAAAAATATTGATGTATAATAAAAAAAATATTCAGATTTTTCAATTTTAAACTAAAAAGGATCAATTTTCATTCAGTATTGGAAGTTAAATTTATAATTTAAAAATTAATCTCCAACCTACAAAGATGAATTTTCAACTAAATGGAACAGTTTTTTAACACAAAAGATTAAATTTGAACGATTTTTCTAACAAATCAGTTAAATTCTCAATAAGATAATTTAATTTTAAACAAAAAAATTGAATTTTTAACAAAATAATTTATTTTTAGCAAAATAGTTCAACTTTAAACTAAAATTTTAAACCTTAAAAAATGAATTAATAAAAAGAAGTTGAGCTTGTACCCAAGGAGTTAAATTTTCATATAAAAAAGGTCCATTTTCAACAAAATAATTAAATTTTCAACCAAAGATATACAATTTCAACACCAGTCTATTTTCAACCCGCAAAGATGATTCTTTAACCAAAAAATTAATTTTAAAACAATAAATTGAATTTTTTGCCAAAATTGTTATATTTTCAAAACGAAAATAGGCATTTTTAACAAAATAGTTGAATTTTCAAATATTACATAAAAATAAATATCTAATAAGATGATGCAATTTTTATCCGAAAAATATGAATTCTCAACAAAAAATAGTTGGACTTTTAATGAAAGAGATGAAGTTTTTACTAAAGTTATGAATCTTTATTTAAAATAAATAAATTCTTATTGAAAAATATTAGTTTGAATTAGAAAAAATATGAATATTTAAACAGTTGAATTTTATACAAATTAACAGAATTTTTCCTTAAATAGTTTAATTTTAAACAGTTGCGTCTTCAACCTTCAAAATATAAAATAAAAAAAAGTATTTTCGACAAAATAGTTTAATTTTAAACTAAAAGCGATCGAATCATAACCAATAATGGAAGTTAAATTTTAAATTTAAGAAATCTAAAAAAAAGATGCATGTTCAAGTCAAAAATAAGAATTTTCTACAAACTAGTTGGGTTTTTAATCCGGAAATATGCATTGTTAACGAAAAAGTTCATTTTCAAATAAAGAATTTAATTTTAATTTGAAAATAATCAACTTTCAAACAATAAGGGAGTAGTTGAAATGACACATGAAGAAAATTAGTTTTCAACAACAAAAAACAAATTTTCAACAAAAGAAATACATTCTTAAGTCAGAAAATAGAATTTTCTACAAAACAGTTCCATTTCCAAACAAAAAATATAAATTTTTAACAAAAGTTAATTTTTAGAAAATAATTAAATTTTAACATAAAAGCGAATTATTTCCAAACAATAATGAAATAGTTTTAGTTGCAATAAAAAATTAGTTTTCAACAAAAAAAAAATTTTGTTAAATGTTAAATTTTCCATTGAAAAGGTCGAATTTTCTATAAAATAATGAAGTTTTTATACCGAAAATATGAATTTAAAAAAAAAGTTATTTTTCAACCAAATTTTTTATCTTAAAACTGCCAATTTTCAATCATTAATAGAATAGTGAAATTCGCAATTGAAAAAATTAGTTTTCAAGAAAAAAACAACTTTAAAAAAAAGACTTAGATTTTCAAGTGAAAAGTTCGAATTTTCTACAAAAGAGGTGAGGTTTAACCCAATAATTATAACAATAATAAAATATTTATATTTTTAGTCCAAAAAATTAGTTTTTGAACAAAAAAAAATAATTTTCAAAAAAAGAGTTAAATCGCATTTTTTACATAACAATAAAATTTTTGAATAAAAAATATAAATTAAAAAAAAAATTTTAACTACATTTTTGGATTTTAAACTAGAAAAGATCAATTTTCAGTCATTAATGGAACAGTGAAATTTAGAAATTGGAAAAAACATAGTTTGAATATAAAATAAGAAAGTAATTTACAACAAAAGAGATGAATTTCTAAGACATGAAGATTTTTCCACACATCAATTGTTCATTTTTAAAAATAAAATAAATTGTTCATTTTTAATAAAAAAGAGTTGAATTTTAAACTAAAACTGATCAATTTTATGCCAAAAATGGGATGGTTGAATTAACAAATAAACTAATTAAATTTCAACAACAGAAATGAATTTTCAACAAGAGATGAATTTTTAATCCAAAAAGTTCCATTTTCTACAAAAGTTACATGTGAAAAAATTCGTTTAGAAAATAAAACGAATTTCCAACAAAAAAAGTTAAATTTTAAATCCAAAAGGACGAATTTTCTACAAGCAAATCGAATTTTTAACTCAAAAATATTAATTTTGTACAAAAAGGTTAATTTTCAACCATTAATGGAATAGTTTAATTTTATAATGAAAAAATTATTTGAAACAGAATTTTTACAAAAGAGATGAATTTTCAAGCAGAAAAGAAGAATTTTCTACAAAACTGTTAGATTTTCTAGATTTTCTATTTTTAAAGGTAAAGTTAATTTTCAAATCAATAGTTTAATTTTCAACTAACACTTATCATTTGTTAACCAATAATGGAATAGTTAAAGCAATTGAAAAAATTAATTTTTAACCAAAAAAAAAAACGAATTTTGAACAAAATTCTTAATTTTTAAAGCAAAAAGGACCAATTTTCTACAAAAAAAATTGAGCGTTTAACCCGAAAATATTAATTTTTAACAAAAAAGTTTGTTTTTAACCAAACAGTTGACATTGATATAAAAAACTATCAATTTTCGACCAAGAATTGCGTATTTCATTTTTTTTTAATATTCTACCAAAATTTCTTTTTACATTTATATTTTCAGTGTGTAATCTCACATTCTGTGTTGCGTGAAAACCCCCACCATCTGGTAGTGTGACGCCGTTTTTGAACGGCCTTAAAATTTTAAATAATAATTATTATAATTATGACCTTTTTTACGATTTATTTACTATTTTATGTTGGTGGCCTTCATTGATATTTAATCAACTACGTGCTGACTCAACCTAGGATTAATTATATTACTTTCGACTAAATTATTTTCATATATCGTACGGCTATATTTACGCACCCACATCGACCAGCTTTAAAAATCAAAAGTTTGATCTCATCGCTGATGGAATGAAGCCTTTCACAAATCTTAAGATAAAATAATTAAACGTGACTGGGGGATTAATTTGGATAAGATTATTATCTAAACGGGAGAGGATGTATCTCATGAATTTTAATCGATTTATACAAACTGCGCACATTTTTTCTTCGCTTAATGCCATTGCTTCTTTGCGAAAATTATAAATTGTGATAAATAATTAGGAAAGAAAATTCTAGTTTTTCAAAATTCATCCAAAATATTTTGAAGAGTCTTGCGACATACTCTCTGACCAGGGTTGCTACAAAATTACAATTTTGAAATAATTAATAAAAATTAATTTCCAACAAAATAGATGAATTTTTAACCACATCGTTGATTTACAAAAAAAATTATTTTTGACCAAGAGGACTGAATTTATACCAAGGGAAACAAATTCTCAACAAAATACATCAAGTTTCCACTGAAAAAGATCAATTTTCGGATAAAAACTACATTTTCGTAAAAAAAGATTTATTTTCCATGAAAAAGACGTTATTATCAAAAAATACATGTATTTTAAAATTAATATTGAAATTTTAAATTCAAAATAATAAATTTTGAACCAAAATGGGAAAGATTAAATTTTTAATAAAAAAATTAATTCAACCCTGAAAAAGACGAGTTTTAAACCAATTAAATTAATGTTCAACTAAAAAGTTCTTAAGTTAAAAAGTTAAATTTTTAACAAACAAAAAAAACGAATATTACCAAAAATAGGTTAATTTTCAGACAAAGAAATACATTTTTAACCATAATGATGAATCTTGAACGAAAAAATTATTTTTCAACATAATTTCAACTTTCGACCGAACAGATTAATTTTTCACCAAAAAAAAAACAAATTTTCAACAAAATAAATGTATTTAACAATAAAAAAGATCAATTTTCAACAAAAAATAGACTAATTAATTAAAAAGAAAAGTTATGAACATAAAAAAAAATTTCCAGACAAATAGTCAAATTTAGAACCAAAAATAACCAAATTTTTGTGTAAGATGATAAATTTTCAAATTTGTTATTACAAATTAATTTTCAGGAAACAAAACTAATTTTCAACGAAATCGTAAAATTTCCTATTAATTTAAAGAATTTTAAACAAAAAAGGGAACAATTAAGAAAAATTATCATTTTCAACCAAAAAAAAATCAAGTTTTAACAAAATATTTGAATTTTTAAAGAAAAAGATGAATTTTTATTATGAAATAGTTTTTCCAGGAAAAATGGAACAGCAGAATTAAAAAAAAAATAGGTAGATAAATTTTTGCACACATCGTTGATTTTTCAACAAAAAAGATTCATTCTTGACCAATAAGACTAAATTTATACCAAGTAAAATACAATTTTTAACAAAATACATGAATTTTTAAGTAAAAAAGATAAATTTCCAGTTAAAAACTAAATTTTTAACAAAGAATTTTCCAAGAGAAAGATGTAATATTAAAAAAAAAGACATGAATTTTAAAACAAATAGTGAAGTTTTAAACTCAAAATTATACATTTTGAACTAAAATTGGAATAATGAAAGTTTGAATGAAAAAAAGTTATCCAACCATGAAAAAGAATAGTTTTACACCGATAAAATCAATTTTCAACTGAGAAGATCAATATAAAATTAAATTGAATAGTTACATTTTCAGTTAAAAAGTTTAATTTTCAACCAAAAAAAACGAATATCACCAAAAAAATTTTACCAAAAATAAACTAGTTGAATTTTCCGTCAAAAGTTTAATTATGAACATTTAAAAAATACAGAAAAATAGTTAATTTTGAAACTAAAGAAATTACTTTTTAAGCAAATGTAGAATGACATTAATTTTCTACCTCTAAAGACAAATTTATAACAAAATAAATTAATTTTCAACCTATTTTTTATGTAAAGTGATGAATTTTCAAATTTAAAAAGAAACTAAAATTTTTTATATAAAAATTAATTTTCAGACATAAACTAATTTTCAAGGAAACCGTAAAATTTCTAATTAATGTAAAGAATTTTGAACAAAAAAGGATTAATTAACAAGAAATTTTTATTAAAAAAGATTGATTTGTAACTAAATATATGAATTTTAAAACAAATAGATGAATTTTTATTAAAAAATTGATTTTTTAACCGAAAATATGAATTTTGCACTTATGTTAGACAAATTTTCAGAAAATACATGAACTTTCGATTGAAAAAAAATGTACAAGCAAAAATAGAATAGTTAAATTTACAATTTACATTTGGTAATGCAATTTTATTTATTTGTTTATGTTTTATATTTTATTGTAATTTGATGATAATAAAAATAAAAAAGACGAAAGAAAGAAAAAGAGAAGGAAGGAGGTGTGGTTGGCTGCCTTCTCATTTTTCTTTCCTCTTTTTTATTTTTGTCCGAAAATTTTATTTATTTTTTTGTTTTTTTCAGATTACAATAGGATTTTTTGTTTTTGTTTGCTCGTTGTGGTCTAAATTTTGGTCGTTGAATTATTGTTTTATTTAACAGGATTTTGCATCAATTTTATTATTGGACGTTGAATGGGATTCTTAAATATTTATAATAAATTCCTAACTAAAATTGGAAAAAAGCGATTTTCAGTTCAAAAATTTTAATTTCTACTCCAAAAATACGAATTTCACACCAAATAATTGATTTTTATACAAAGAATTCAATTTTTGACCGATCAAATGAATTTATTATCCAGAAAGACATATTGTTAGCAACAACAAAATATTTTTTTTTCATTTGTCTACCAGAAGATTATTTTTTTCAAAAAAAAAAAATACTTAAAAACTACACGAGTTTTTAACAAAAAAGATCAATTTTTAACCAAGAATAGGATAGTTAAATTTTTAGTTACAAAAAATTAATTTTTTACTTTAATATGCGAATTGGCAACAAAAATCGTTAAATTTTCAACCAAAGAAATAAACTTCCAATCGAGAAAATAATTTGTTAATTTGTTTTAGTTCAGAAAAAAATTTTCAAACTTAAAATACAAATTTTTAATAAAAAAGGTACATTTTTAGCAGATAATAGGATATTAAAATTTTTAGTTTAAAAAAATTAATTTTTTACGGTAAAGTACAAATTTGCAACAACATAGTTAAATTTGCAACCAAAGAAATCAATTTTCAACAAGAAAAATTTTTTACCAAGAAAATAATTTTCTAACAAAAGAAACAGATGGACTCTGAACAGAAAAAAAAAGTTTCTAACGAAAAATTGACTAGTTATATTTGTAGTTGAAGAAAATTAATTGTCAACCATAAAATACGAATTTAAAAAAAAAATAATTTAATTTTTAACAAGAACAAAAATAATTTTCAACCAAAAATATTAATTTTTCCGCGAAACAATAATATTCTTATAGAAAAGACGAATTTTCAATACCAAAAAAAAATACAAATTTGAAACAAAAATGAAATAATTATAATTCTCCATAGAAAATTAATTATTAACAACAAAAGAAAAGACTTGTCAACAAAGGAGTTTTGCTTTTAACTAAGTATTTGCATTAAAAACTTGAATGAAAGTTGTAATAGCGTAAGTTTAAACCAAAAAATAGTTTAATTTTAATCCTAAACAGTTAAGTTAAACTTAAAAAGAATTTTCAACAAATTAGGTGAATCCTCACCAAAACAGATTAATTTTTTACCAAATGGTTGCACTTTTATTCAAAAAAGATAACATTTTTATAACAACAGAGGCATTTGCAAACCAAAAAGACGAAATTTCAACCAAGATTTTTGAGTCAATAATTAAAACAACAATTTATCAAAAAAATTTAAATTCCATGAAAAAGACGACTTTTCACCTAAACAGTTGAATTTTCAACAAACTAATACAATTTCTAACTACATTGAGATTTTACTTTTATTTAAATAACAGAATTTATATGTATGTTTATTTCCTATGTTTATAAAATCTTCATTTTATAAAAAAAATTCCCTAGCTCTTTCATGCTATTCCTGACATTCCCTAAAAAGTTTAAATACCCTGGGAGTTGATTTAAGAAAAAATTTATTTATTTTATTTTATTAACTACTTGTTACTTGCGTAATAGTAATTTTTTATGCGATTCACAATTGGTGACGATATTTTATATTTGCCTCGGCATTATAACCCTTCCACAAATTGCTACTCCTTCGATATTCTTTTTTTTTTTTTTTTTTTTTAAATGGTTTCGTTTAGATCAACATAATTACCTATTCCTGAGAGTGAACTATGTAAACATTGACCACTTGTCAAGACACGTGCACTATGCCAAACACTCCGAGACATCTTCACATGTTTGCCATCAGCAACTGATCCAGTTAATGATCCACAACCGGTTTCTTTAGGTATATTCTTTTATTTTACTGAGCAACTCTCTCGAACACTTTATTTCATTATTCATTCATATATGCTTTTTGAATTTACAACTACGGTTGTAACGTAGTATACTCTACAATCTAGGAACAACTAATGGACAACTAATTCACACCAAACTGAAAGGTACAATTAGTTTTCAGGGAACGTGTCAAGTTATTTATTTAGGGACTATAAGAGCATAAAAAAGCACTTTTCTCTTTTTAATTATATTTGACATTCATCTATTGAATTGATATTGTTTTCTTCTAATAGCAAAAACCAGTTCGAGGTGGATAGAAAAACTTTGAAAATTATGATATTGGTAATAGAGCCATTATCTTTAAAAACCACCTAAGTCGACTTAGTTTATGGCAGGAAATTGCCAAAGAAAATTTTTGAAAATGGTTTTTTACAAACCAAAAAGAATATTTTACGGGGTTTTAAATGTTTACATATTCTAAAACATGTATTTTTTAGTTTGTCAAAACACATTTTCAAAAGTTTCTTTGGAAACTATGTGCCAAAACCTAATTCAATTTAGGTGGTTTTTCTAGAAATCATGAACAAGTGGGGAGAATATTATCTTTCAAATTAGAATTAGAAAATTTATTTCAAAGCTAGCATTGCTATTCAAAGAAATGTAACAGCCATTTATCTTTTATTTTATACTTTTTTAATATATTGAAATTTTGTTTAGATTGGACTTTTCCAATAAGAATTGAATATTCACATTTTAAGCCAATCCAAACAGTTTCCGAAATTATTGGGTATGAATTCATGAAACAATAATCGACAACTTTTATTGGAAAAAAAAACTTTTTTATTTATATAGTTATTCTGTATATCAACTATAATAGACAAGAAAAACTGTAAATTATTTTAATTTGTCATGTTTTTAAAAGGCATGAACCTGCTTGTTTATTTGAAAGCTTTTTGGTTTGGCAGCACTTCCTTGTTTGTGCTAGCAAAATCAAAAGTGAAAAATTAGTTTCATACTCAAGCCTAACCTGCCAAGTAATTTATCTAGGGAAATTAAAAACATTTAAAAAACACTTTTCTGTTTCTAGCTATATTTGACATTCAACTATTGATTTGAGATTGTTTTCTAATAATAGGGAAAACCAGTTCCAAGTAGATAGAAAAATTGTTGAAATTATGATATTGATAAATGAACCGTTTTCTTACAAACCAAAAAGGATATTTTATGGGTTTTCAAATGTTTACACAATTTAAAACATGTATTTTTTTATTTTTAAAAACACAGTTTAAAAGGTTTCTTTGGCAATTTGGTGCCAAAACCTCACTCGCCTTTTGTGGTTTTTCTAGAGATGATGAACAAATGGGAAAAATATGTGATACCAAATTAAAGCTGAATTATTAATTTCAAAGATAGCAATATTATTGGATAAAATATATTAGCCATCTATCCTGTATTTTATACTTTTTTAGCATGTTGAAATTTTATTTATATAGTACTCTTAAGTACGAAATAATATTCAAATATTGATCCTTTCCAAACAGTTGCTGAAGATTATTGTGTTTGAATTTATGAATCAATCCAAAACTGTTATTCAAAAACATTTTTTCTTGTATGCAGTGATTATTTATCAACTATAATAAACATGAAAAACTGAGGATTAGTTTTTTTCATGTTCATAAAAAGCATCTGCTTGCTTGTCTATTTAAAAGTTGTTTGGTTTTGCAGCACTTGCTTGTTTGTGCAATAACTAACTGAAAAGAAAAAGTTGTTTTAAAGTAAAAGTTATTTATCCAGAGAGTATGAGATTGAGATTTGGGTTTTATATTGATTAAAGAAGCCACTTAGAAATGGATAGAAAAAATTCAAAGTCATAATATTGATAAATGATGAACAAATCGGGAAAATATTACATACCAAATTACATCTGGAACATTCATCATAAGGAAAGCAATATCATCACATGAATCCGATTAGCTAATTGTCCTATATTTTATATATAATTTTTTTAATTTTATACAGACGGTACTCTTTCAGTTCGAAGTGAATGTTAAAGTTATAAGCCTTTCCACACATTTTTTCATTTATACATTGATTATCTACCAGCAATCAGAGAAAAACTACCAATAATTTTATTTTGATATGTACTCAAAAGACATGAAGTTTCTTATTTATATAAAAGTTTTTTGGTTTGGTATCACTCACTTGTTTGGTAAATTTTCGATGAATTCATGGAACAATAATCCAAAGCTGTAATTCAAAATAATGTTTTCATTTATGGTGCGATTATTTACTAACTATTTAAGGACAAACTTAATTTAAAACTAGAATGCAAGTTATAAAAAGACTGATTGTAATTAGAGAAATTCGAAGAATTATCAGGGAATTGAGTTGAAAATCAAAATTAGCCATAGAATACTAAACAAAAATTACTTTATAAATCTCATCCTAACTGTTTTATAGGGTCCCAAAAAATCACCATAAGTGAAAAATTAGGTTTTGCGAGTTTTTGGAGCTACTTATTATTTTTTGCAATTTTTTAATAAAAATTGTTTGTAATACATAAAATATTACTTTATATTGATAATAAAATGTCAAAATAAATTGTTTAAAATTTTTTACTTGCAATAAGGTAATAATTAATACAGATTAAAAAGCAAAATTGTTTAAAGAATATACTTTCAAAAAATATCCACTTTGAATATTGCTGGAAAATTGCAATTTTGTTTAATGTTCAACTTTCTGTTAAATTTTCAATTAGATAGAGGTTATAATTAATGTAATTTTAGTAATCTAGAAAGTTAAACAAATTATTATTGTTTATAACTATCTTCTTCTATATAAATGTAAGATACTTGTGTTTTTTTCTGAAATTTTTATCTTTTTCATTCGACTTTTTTTAGTGAAATAATAGTTAATTAAAGTTAACAAAGATACTTGTTTAAACAATTTTTTATTGTTTATATCTATCTTCTCCTGTATTCATTCTAGATAGTAGCGGTTTCTTTAAAAACTTAAAATTCTGTGCACTTTTCACTTAGTGAGGTAATAATAAATTAAAGTTAACAAACCTAATTGTTTAAACAATTTATTATTGTTCACAAGTATCTTCTCCTATATTAATGCGAGATAATTGCGGCTTTTTCTAAAATTTTCGACTTTTTGTTCACTTTTCACTTAGTGAGATAAAAATTAATTCACGTGAACAAAAATACATACTTATTTGAACAATTTATTATTGTTTATAACTATTTTCTCCTTTATTGATGCTTGCAGTTGCGGTTGTTTCTCGAATATTCGACTTTTTGTCCGCTTTTTGTTCGATGATATTTTAATTATTAAAATTTAACAAACGTACTTTCTTCAGCAATTTACTATTGTTTACAACAAAATTCTCATGGAGTAATGCTAGAAAGCTGTGGGGTTTTAGGAAATATTAAATTTTTCTGTGATTTTTTAGTTTTTAACAAAAAATAAATAAAAATTACAGAGATTATTTTTTTAAATAATCTCTTTCTTTTTTATGAATAGATTTTTCTAAAATAAAACAGATTTCTAAAATATTCTTTAAATTTTCTATATAACTCATTTTAAAATGTAAATTTTTCATGAAATTTCCACATTGTTCTTTGAATAAAAATGTAACTGTTTAGTCGAAAAGCTTTTTTTTGGTTTAAAATTTATTTTTTAACTAAAAATTTAATTTGAAAATTCTCCTTTTTTAGTTAAAAAAAAATAATTTTCTTGGTTTGAAATTTCACATTTTTCGGGTGAAAATTCATCATTTTCCTGGAAAATGAATGTTTTGCTAAAAAGTCTTATTTCGGTTTGAAAATTCAATTTTTGCAGAGAAAATGCTTCTTTTCTCTTGAAGGTTCAACAATCTAGATAAGCTTTTATTTCTTATTTGCGTGAAAAATATTTATTTGTTGAAAACTCGTCTTTTTTGTTTTACAATTCTTTTTTTTTCTAATTTTATCTTTTTTGTTTAAAATATAAACTATGGCCATTTTTAAAAATTCATCCTTTTTAATTGGCATTTTAACTATTATGTTAAAAATGTAATTCTTTTGTTGAAAATTCAAGTATTATGTTAAAAAGCTATCTTTTATGGTAGAAAACACTTTATGTATTTAAGAGAAATTAATATATTTGAAATTTTTTTATTTGTATCTGAAATACTGTTTTATTCAATTTATAAAAAATACAATCTTCAAAAATATTACAAGATTAAATTGCTGGTATTTAAATATTAATTATCAAGTAAACTATAAACTTCTCGGACACCCTGCCTAATTCTCCTAGCAATAACCAGCAAAACATTTCCGGAAACTGAGAATCAAGTTTATTAAAAAGGGGGGGGGGGGGGGGGGGGTAGAAATATTTTGTTGCGGTTTGTTACAAGTTGGAGAGGGGTTCTTAAAGAGGACCTATAATCCATTACATAAATAATTTTAAAAAATAATAATAATAAAAAGAAGACAAAATATCTGGACCACCCCAATATCCTAAATACTCTAATATGTCCTCGATCTCTCATTGCTAGACTGTGGACACCCTGAATACATACATGAATTTAAATGCACAAATTAAATTCTAAACTTGAAATCTGGTGACTGCATAAGTACTTCCTTCTTAAACAAGATAATCAAAGACGCTATTTGTGATATCTCAGAAGATTAATCTAGGATCCTGATTGAAAGACATTGGGAAATACTTACAGGTGTGTCCAGATGACTCTGCAACACGATGGGTTGAATTTTCGGCGAATGATGAGGCCTTGCAAGTTGTCTCCAAGGTGATGCAGTCACCTGATTGGCCACGTGTCTCCTTGGAGGTCTCCACCTACAGCAACTTTCTCCACAGGTCAAGTCTTCACCAGCTTGGGAATAATCAATATTGTTCGAAGTACCAATCGTAGCACAATACAATGGCGGGATCCTATCTTCAAAAAATCTGTCCCTGATCTGATAACTTCCACCAGAAACACCAAAATTTGCTCGACGAGTTGTGTCGTCTGATTTGCGATTGTTTGCTGATTCAAACCCACATGGATCGTGAGAAATTCTCATCTCCAAGACATCAAGATTGTCAGGGCCAAGTTCGCAAGGTCTTTTTGATGAATAAGAGACATCTGTTACATCAAGAACTTCCGAACATTCGACACTTCTTTGGTCCCTTTCTAAATCTAAAACACTTTCATGATTGGTCTGCCAATAATTAGCTTCCACTGGTAGTTGTCTTTCGAAGACGAGATTATTCCGATACTTGATCGGAGATTCTGAACCACGAAACATTTTAGGAGCAGTGTGAGAAACTGTCCTGGAAAAATCATCAAAGCCTGGAGAGGGTGTTTCCTTTTTGTTTAGACCTTCCTCGTAGTGAGGAATTATTTGTCGAGGTCGGAACCACCTTTCGTTTGATGGGTATTGTTCACACTCGAGGTAATTTGTACTAATTTTTACATCTTTCAAGTCTTCTGGTTTGTAATCTGCTACACAGTTTTTCATAAACACCGGAAGTGGCGGAAGTTGAATGTGGAGAGCTTCTGCTGCTCTTAAAAATGCGTTCAATCTGAGTCGTGGAACCGTTGCACTTCCGGTATAAACGAAACCAAGTATTGCAGCGAGTTCCGGTCCCTCGACTTCAGCCAAAATCACTGTGATTGGCTCGCAATATTCCACCCCTTTGCTGTGTGCCAAAAGAACATCCTGAAAAAAGAACACAAATATGTTTTATTGTTATTTTCTGTTATTTTTAAAAGTAATTCAAAAACAACGTCAGAGCATTTGGGAGGAGGAGTTAATATTAAAGTATTACGGTTTCGCATAATAAAATGGGGGGGGGGGGGTTTGGAAGACCTTATGTAAGAAAAATTTTGTACTAAAAAAAATTATTCAAAATATGTTACAACTTAAAGGAGATTCCAGCAGAAATGCAACATATTTAAAAAAAGTATTAAATTTGCATACAAAGTAGATGAATTTTTAACCTAATAGTTCATTTTTAAAACAAAAATATAGCATTTTAAGGAAGGAGATTAATTCCTTATAGAAAAGAGGAATTTTTAACAAAATGCAAGACTTTTCAACCAAACCATTCTATTTTTAATTAAAACAAATAAATTTTGAAACAAAAGTGAAATTGTTGATTTTTAAGTCACAAAAATAATCATTTGCAACAAAAAATACGAATTTTGAACAAAATATTTCAATTTTTATCTAAAAGGATAAAAATACAACTGGGAAGATTAATTGACTACCAACAAGACAAATTATCAATAAATAGCATTAATTTTCAATAAAACAGTTCAATTTTTAACTTGTAAAAGATAAATGTTAACCAAAAATAGGATAGTTCATTTTTAAGTGAAAACATTAATTTTCAACAAATAAGAACAAATTTTCTACTAAAGAAAAGAATTTTCAATTAAAATGATAAATCTAAAATTAATAATGAAATAAAAAAATAACTTTCAAAGATACAATCAAATTTTCAAACAAAGAGATGAATCTTTAGCCAGAAAATTATTTTTTAACAATTTTTCATCCTAATAATTGATTTTTCAGCTAAAAATGAAATTGTTAAATTCTTTGACACAAAAATAATTTTTTAAATAAAAAACTAGTTTTTAACAATATAATTAATTTTAAAAAAAACTAACAAAATGGTTCAATTTTTTACCATGGAAATGAATTTCCGATTGAAATAATATCTCTTCAACGAAATAAAAAATAAAATTTTAAGATGAACTTTCGAACAGAAAGATGAATCTTCAACCAAGAATATCAGCAATCTAGCAAAAAAAGTCAAATTTTCAACCAAATATATCAATTTATAAATAATTAAATTAAATTAAAATGTTCAAACAAAAAGATGAATTTCAGCCTAAAACTTAATTTTTTATTTCGGGAATTATTCAAAAAAATAGTCGAATATTAGGGAAATATGAAATTGTTAATTTTTCAATTAAAAAATAATTTTCAACCAAAAAAAAACTAATTTTCAATCAAATAATTTAAATTTCCAAGGAAAAACCGAATTTTCAACAAAACATATCAATTTGAAACCGAATAGTTGAATTTATAACTAAAATTTAAAAAGTTAAATTCTCAGTTTAAAAAATTAATTGTGAAGCAAAAAAAAAGATTTTTAAAGAAATGAATCTTTAGCTAAATAATTATTATTAAAAAATGTTCAACAAATAATTAAATTTTCAGCAATAAATAAAATTGTTAAATTATTAGTTAAAACCCTAATTTTTAACAACAAAAAACTTCATTAATAAAGTTATTAGTTTTTACAAAAAAAAAATATATTTTCAAAAAACAATTCAATTTGAAAATAAAGAGACGAATTTTCAGCAAATTAAAGCGAATTTTAAACAAAAATCAATTTTCAACCAAATTGTTGAATTTTTAACTATAAATTAAATAATGAAATACTCTAATAAAAAACCTAACTTTTAACTTATAAGCAGATTTTAAATAATTAATTAAATCTTCAACCAAAGATAAATCTTTAGTCAAAAAATTAATTTTTAACATTATAGATTTTTCACCCAAGAGTTGAATTTTCAACTAAAAATAAAATAGTTAATTTTTTAAGTTAAATAATATATTTTTTAACAAAGAAGCAGGTTTTTAACAAAATATTTTAATTTTCAACTTTTTTGTTCATACTTTCAAAATTTTTGGTGAATATTCAAATATTTTACTAGAAAATTGAATTATTGAATCAAAAATTTATCTGTTATGTTGCAAAATTCTTCTTTTTTTTGCTTTGATAAAAAATATTTTTTCCACCTGAAAATGTAAATATTCCTTTTTTTAAATTAATTTTTATAAGTTGAAAATTCAACTATTTAGTACAAAATTATTCTATTTTGTTGAAAATTTTGTCTTCTTAGTTAGAAAATAATTTGTTCTTGCTGAAAATTCATCTACATATTTGATTGAAGTTTAAACCATTTTGTGTAAAACTTATCTTTTTTTAACAAAAATTCTACGGCTTTGTAAAAATTTTATCCTTTTTGGTTCGAAATTCATCTTGCTTGATGGAAAATGAACATTTTTGTTGAAAATTAACATTTTCGGTATGAAAATTGATCTATTCGGTTGAAAATTAACTTCTTTGTTGAAAATTTATATTCGCGGGTTGAAAATTGAACTATTATGTAGAAAATTGACATTTAAAAAATTTGGTTCAATACTTTTTTCTTTCATGGTAGAAAATCCAACTTTTTTGTTGAAAATTCGTCTTTTTTATTTTAAGTTTTTTCATTAAAAATAAAAACATTGTATTATTTTTTTGTTTACGTTGAAAATTTAACTATTATGTTGCAAATTTGTCCCTTTTGTTCCAGAGTTCAACTATGCTGTTGTAATTACAACTTCTTAGTTTATAATTATTCTTTTTTTTTAACTATTTTGTTAAAAATTCATCTTTGTAAATCGATGATTCAGATAAGTAATTAAAAATTAATTTCTTTGATTATAATCATATGATTTTTTTTAAATTCAATGTAACTATTCCATTCTTGGTTGAAATTGAACAATTTAAAATTAAAAATTGATCTTTTCTGTATAAAAATTAATTTATTTGGCTGAAATGTCCTTTTTGGTAGAAAACTAATATTCTTGGTTGAAAGTTCATCCGTCGTTTTTTTTTCTTTATCTATAGTAGCTTCATTATAAACAGAATAAATGATTTTAATCATTGATTACTATAATGAATTAATTAAGAACTTAGAGACTAATTACTATAAACAATCAATTCATAAGTTCAAAGGGTAAGATGCAATCATGAATCCGCATAGTATCTCAAAAACAATCCTCTTCTTAGAACACTCATAAACCCCTGGAATAATTTCTTTCCTGATACTTTGTAACAAATGTCAATAACGCAGAACTGAGAAGTTATAACGAACTTTCAGGACACTATCTGTGTCAATGAATTCCTCCTTGAACATCGAGTGTGAAAGGCCAGGCTATAGAAGTGCGTTCATCACTTGCAATCATTTTTCCCTTTTCGTTTCTGAGTTGACGGATAGAGTGTCTAACAAGCCGCACCTGGGAATGCCTATGCCCTATATATACAAACGACCACGCCAATTTATCCAATTGTATTCGAGCATTCATTAAATTCTCCATTTCACTTCACTTCAATCCATTCTATTTTTTCCCGGAATCGTGTAAAAAGAGATTGTGTCCTGATGATCGACATGATCGTGGATCACTCATTTCTGTGAGATGAAGTTTTGCTATTTAAATGAAAGACTGGACCTATAAAATGCGTTACATTAGAGACTCTCATTAAGGCGCCTCTCAATAGTGCGCCTCTCAATAGTGCACCTCTCAATGGGGCGCCTTCCCCTCAACTGCGCTCGGACATTACCCCCACCTTCTAGCCTCCGCGATTGTTGAGAGGGATTTCGAACCATTGCCTCTCAATAGGGCCACTCAAAGCCCATTACCATTTACCCAATTTTCGAGTTACTTTTTATTTCTTAAAACTTTTTACCACTCGAAGTTTCGCTGAATTAGAATCTAAAATAATGTATTTAATAAATCCATGTAACGTAAAATTTACTATTACTACTAGTAATATTAAAGAGCGAGATATCATTTCAAGATTTTGGTGCACGATATGTTAATTCAATATTGTGAAAAAACAAAATTCTTGTAAAATATTTGTTCGAAATCATTAAAAATTAATGCGTACAATCTAAAAAATCACATTCTGATCCGATTCTCAGTTTTCAATATGAAAATGAATGCAATGTAAAAATAAATATTATTATGCAACATTCAATTGCATAACCTATTTATGTTGCTTGATGGAAAAAAATTAAAATTCAATCTTTACGTAATTAAATAGTGTAAAGAAATTAAAGTCAATAATAACCAATGATTCAGTTAACAAAATAAAAAGCCGTAAACCATTATTTTCTTTAAAAAATTCAAATAATTTGCACTTCCTATATTTTTTTAAATTAAAATTTTCATTTGTGAAAATTTTAATTATTAATAAACTTTTACTCTGAATTAAAAAAAAGTAACTATCATTTTCAAAAAAGATCAGATACTCATCGCAAAACATAATAAGGATTTCAAAAAAAATCGTATAATTGTAATACAGATAGGTTAAAAATAAATAAACTTTTATTATACAAATTATATGAAATATTCAATTACATCACCCTAAGATAAATAATTAATTGCTGTTTATGATTAGAGAAAAATTAAAATTCAATCCTTCTGTTATTTAGTATTATAAAAATTTATCAGCTAATAAGTAATTTATCAGTTAACAACATAAAAAGCATTAAAGAATTATTTTCAGTGAATCATTCAAATAATTTTATGTTACTTAATTAAAAGAATTTAACGTACAAATTAAAAAATTAAATGCATATACCCATTTCACAATATCAGAATCGGTTGAAAAATTATATAATTGGAATAGGGATGTTTTAGTATCAATAAACTTTTATTATGCAAATTATATATTATATAAGAAACTAAATTTTAGTCTTTATTAAATTTAATATTTAAAAAAAATGATTCAGACAATAATCAATCAAATTATTTCACAATATGAGAAACATTTAACAATCATTCTCACTGAAACATTCAAATAATTTTTACTTAATATTTTTTTCAAATTTGATTTATTAATAAGATTTTAAACTTATTCCAGAAATAATATTTTTTTATTGAATCAATAATATATAATCAGTTTAAAAAATATAAAAAGAATTGAACAATCATTTTCATTGAATCATTCTAATCATTTTTACATTATATTTTCTTTAAATTTCAAACAGCATTTCTATGTGTTTAATTTATTAATAACCTTTAAAACTAATTTCGAAAAAATTGAAATTATTTATATTGAATTTTGAAAATTAAAATTAAATGCCGATTTCACTTCACAAGCATAAAAAATTATATATTTGTAATAGAGGTATTCTAAAGAAATAACAAACTTTTATTCTAAAAGTAATAGCTAATATTAAATTAGATAATCTAAAAGTAAATAATCAGTTCATTTTACTCCATTTGAAACTTTTTATTTAAATTTTTATGTAATTGAATATTCTCGTCAAAATTATTTCACAAAAAATTAATTATATAGTTCACAACATAAAAAGCCTCAATAAATTATTTTCATTGACAAAATAAAATTATTTTTAGTTACATACATATATTTTTAAAATTTTTATTTCTGAAAATTTGTGTTGCTTTTAAAATAATTCCAAAAAATTTAAGTTTCAACAGAATTATTTAAAAATAATTAATCATTTAAAAACAAAAAAAAAACATTAAACCATTATTTTCACTGAAACATTCAAATAATTTTCACTTTTAACATTTTTTAAATTTGAATTTTTCTTTGTTTAAATTTAATTATTTCTAAGCTTCTCATTATTTCTAGAAAATATAAATTTCAGCAGAATCGATTAATAATTAATTAATGATTATTGACCATAAAAATCATTTAATAATTATTTTCATTGAATTCTAATTACAATAATTATATTGATTCTGAAAATTGAATTCAGATACTCATTTTTCCAAATCACAAACATTAGAAAAAATTATTGTAATAGAGATATTTTGACAAAAGATAAGTTTTACTATAAAAATAATAACTAACATTTAATTACATAAGTTTAATGAAAATAATCAATTTATGTGACTTAATTGAAAAAATTTATTTTCAGTTTTTTGAAGAATAAGAAATCAATCAGTAAATAATTATTTAATCAGTTCATAATATAAAAAGCAGTGATAAATTATTTTGATTGAAACATCAAAATAATGTCCAGCTTCAAATTTGCTGAAAATTTAAAGTATTAATAATCTTTTAAAATAATTCCATAAAAACTTTAAACGTATTTACGTATAATTTTGAAGATTGAATTCAGTTACTTATATAAAACCATCAAAAACATTTTTAAAAGTATAACATTGGAATAGGGAAATTTTAATTATAGAAAGAATTTTATTATAAAAATCGTACGCCATATTAAAAAGCATAACTTTAGAGTGAATAATAAATTTATTTTCTTAGTGAAACAATATTTAACTTTAACTTTATGTAATTTAATATTGTGAAAAGAATTCATCAGCTGATATTAATTTAACAATCAATAACTTAAAAAGCTTTAAATAAATTGTTTTCATTGAATCATTTATTTAAAAATGTCCCGTTTACGGAAAAAGAAAATCCAAAATTTGTAATTTGATTTTCAAAAAATGAAACTCACACTCCAAGATTATAAATTTTATTCTCAACTCCCCCTACCCCCTCCACGCTCCCCACAGTGCCCCAAATCTGACCCAAAAATGAAAAACTACATTTTTACGTATTATAATTAATTTTCAGTAATTTCTGCCATTTTTAAGATAAATAATTACAATTAGACAACTTGAATATCCCTCATGACATGCGAAACAAGGTCTAATTGTTTAAATAAATGTAACTGACTTAAAAAATTATTTTTTCCCAAAAACTAAAAAAAAATCGTATGTTTGGAATAAAATGTAAATGTTAATCATCCTTTGAAGTAGTACATTCTTTCAAAAACATTATGTGATTATTTAAACAATTAATTATTTTTTATTTTCATAATATGTAAAATTGAGCCAGAAATGTCCACTTTTTTTCAAGTTGGTATCCTATGCTACGTTTTATTGAATAAATACATCATTTTGATATATTTCTTCTAATTATTAACAAATTTCTATGTGTTTAAACAATTTTTATTTGCTCAAGCATTTTTCTTTCTAAAGTTTTTAGAAAATAACATAAAATGAAACACATACAATTATTTTTCTGACTGAATTGTGTATAGAAAGAATATATTAACCATTTTTTAATTTTTAAGCAAATTGAATTTGGTTAAACAAATTATTTTTCTAAAATATTTTTAAAACCGTATATAATGGATTTAACATAATATTGCATTATATGAGAAAAATATGAGAAATGAGAAATGTACGAAAATTTTGTAATTATTCAACAATAAGTAGGATATGATACCAATTTGAGAAAAAAGTAGAAACTTCTAACTCAATGTTTAAAATTTTTGAAAATAAACAATGTTTAATTGTTTAAATAAGCACACAGCGTTTTTAACCAAATTTACTACTACAAAAAATGACCAAATCTTACATTTTATTCAGAAAATGCCATTAATTTTTATATTTTTTAGTTCAACCAAATTTTTTAAATCAACCAAAATCTTTTAAACAAAATAGTTGAATAATCAAGCAAAGAATAATAATTTTTAAACAGAAAGTTGCACTTTCATAAAAAAATGAAATTTCTACTAAAATAGATTAATTTTTAGCAAAAGCGGTTTACTTTTTGACAAGAATGTTAAATTATCTACCAAATAATTGTGTTTTTATCCAAAAAATATGAAATTTCTCTTAAAACAGATGAATTTCATTTTTTTTTATATAGTTTATTTTTTATCCAAAAATGATCAAATTTGTTCTATAACAGATGAATTTTTTTTTTAAATTGACAAACTTTTTTTTAACGTTGAAATTCAATCCAGAAAATATTGCAGTTCATTTTCCAACACCAAAATATAACTTTTAAACAAAAAGTACATTTTTTATGAAATAGTTCATTTTTCAACAAAACAGTAGAATTTTTAACCAAAAAGTATGACTTTTTCACAAAATAATTTAATCTTGAACCAAAAAGTTGCATTTTAATCCAAGAAATATAAAATTTCTCTTTAAACAAATGAATTTTGAATTTAAAAACTAAATTTTTTCAAGTTAAATTTTCATCTAGAAAAGATTTAAGTTCTTTTTTAACACCAAAATATTAAATTAGAACAAAAAGTAAATTTTCTACAAAATATTTAAATTTTCAACAAAAAAAAAACATTAGAATTTTCAACCAAAAATTATAACTTTTCAACAAAATTGTTGAATTTTCAACTGTACAGATGCATTTTTATTCAAGAAAGATGACATTTCTCCTAAAACAGATGAATTAAAAAAATCCTTAAAAACTAGTAAAATTTGTCTTTAAAGAAGATTCCAGTTCATCGTCCAACAGACCAAATAAAAATTGTAAACAATAAAATAATTTTCTGCTAAATATTCGAATTGATAGTCAAAAAGCATGACTTTTTAACAAGATTGTTAAATTTGTAACCAAAAATTTACATTTTTTTTCAAGAAAAATGGAAATTCTACTAAAACAGATGAATTTTGAAACAAAAGACAAATTTTCATCGAAAAAGATTGCAATTGCCTTTTCCAGATAAGAATAGGAATTTTAAACAAAAAGTAATTTTTTATCTAATATTTAAATTTTCAACAAAGCAGTTGCATTTTTACCTAAGAAAGGTGTAATATTTCTGCTATAAAATATGAGTTTATAAATAAAAAAGACAAATTTCCAGAAGAAATCATTTTCATCAAAAAAAATCTCAATCGACTTATCAGCAACAAAATATGAATTTTAAACAAAAGTTTAATGTTCTACGAAAATGCATTTCTTACCAAACAGTTAAATATGCAACCAAAAAGAATGTCTTTTAAGAAAATTGTTAAATTTTAACCAAATAATAAAATTCATAACTAAAAGGATGATCTTCAGAAGAAGGTTTTTTGCAAATTTGCAAAAATTACGTACGCGAGTGAAGGAGGGGGTCTCCCTTCCATAAAGAATCGTAACAAACTGTCTCGACCCCCCCCCCCTTCAGCTATGGGCCAATCGATTGGAATGAAAAGCGACTCTTATTTTTGCAATGTGCTCTTTGTTTAAGAAATTATACAATGTCTTGCATGTAATTTGAAATTTTTCTTTTCTGTATCTTAGAAACTGTATTGAATTCTATAAATATTTTAATTTCAAAAAATAAAAGAGGCTTGCATGTACTAGAACCTCGTCTACATATATCACTGCTTTTTCTTGGATTTATGCAGTCCGATAAAATCTTCATCCACATTTCATGCAGATGTTACTCTTGAAAGGAAAGGGATTCTCCTGCAGAGCACCTGTACTGATTTGTTGATTTAAGAAATCTCCGCATATTCTATACACACGAGAAAAAATTTCCACATCAAAGAATGTCGAATCGATAACCCAGTTTCACACTTTGGGAAAGGAACATTCGAATAATTTTAAATTAAGGAAAAGTTTTCTTAAGAGATTTAACAGTATGTTCTCTGTTTCAAACAATATTTTATGACTTGTTAAAGTATTGTTACGTATTAGTATATTGGGAAAGAATCATTAGAATAACTTGAAATTAAGAAAACGTTCCGTCGTGAGGTTTAATAACATGTTCTCTACTTTTAAAAACAATATTTGATGACTGTTCTTAACTCATTATTATGTATCATTATATTGGGAAATAAACAATAGAATAAAAGAAACATTTTCTCAAGGGATTTCACAATATGTTCACTGCTATTAAACAACATTTTATAACTATTTGTAAGGGGACAAGTTAAGTTGCCAATTTGCCTATATTGTCTACGTGACCGTATGGTGAATTATAAACTTTAGTAATAAATAATTAAAATAAAAAAGTGATTTTCCGATTAAGTGTTGAAGGGTACCTAAGTGCATTTTATATTATCGTTAATCCGGGTATTATTGAATTTTTAAAATAAGAAAGGTGAATTTGTATCCTTAAATGGAATAGTTAAACTTTTAATTAAAAAAAAAGAATGTTAAATTATAAAAAAAAACTAATAGCTACCAAATAGTTGATTTTCTTCTACTAAATTATTGAACTTTCCAGACAAAATTACAAATTTTACCAAAAGACAAATTTCCAAGAAAATACACGAAATTTCAACCCAAAAGTTGAATTATCAACTAAACTAGATTCATTAAAAAAGAAATGAATTTTTAACAAA
Organism: Belonocnema kinseyi; assembly: GCF_010883055.1. Taxonomy (NCBI): domain Eukaryota; kingdom Metazoa; phylum Arthropoda; class Insecta; order Hymenoptera; family Cynipidae; genus Belonocnema; species Belonocnema kinseyi. The sequence goes on along the minus strand of NC_046665.1, from coordinate 112,398,181 downwards.
ATAGTTTAATTTAAAAAAAAGAGTCAACTTCTTGCTTAGAAAAGAACAATTTTCGACCAAAAAGGAAATAGGTTAATTTTCAATTACCTGTGTAATTTTTCAACAAAACAGTTCAATTTATAAACAAATAGACTGAATTATTAACTGAAATTTTGAATCGTCAACCAAAAAATACATTTTTAAGAAAGTAGTGCAACTTCAAAGTCTAGTTGTTATGTTTCTAACCAAAAAGAGGAATTTTTAAACAAAACCATTAATTTACGACCAGAAAAGACGAATTTTTAATAAAAATCAAGATTTCTCACCCAAGAAGTTAAATTTTTAACTATAAAAAACAAGTTTTGAAACAAAAGGGTGAATTTTCTACCAAAAAAGAATTTTCAATAAAAGTCCAGAAATCACAAACAAAAAGTTAAAAATTCAAATAAAAAAGATTAATTTTTCAACAAAACGAATAATTTATTACCAAACAAGACAAATTTTTAAATAAAATTCAAGAATTCTCAACCGAAAAGTTAAAGATTCAAATGAAAAAAATTAATTTTGTGACAAAAAAAAATAATTCACCATAAAAAAGGACGAATTTTCAATAAAATTCAAGAATACTCAATCAAAAATTTGAAAGAAAGAAAGAAAGGAATTTTTTATTTTGAGGAAAGTAGTTCACCTTTAAAACCTAGCTGTTAATTTTTTTTTCAATGAAGATAAATTTAAAAAAAAGAATTATTTTCTACCAAAAAAACGGATTTTAAACAAAAATCAAGAATTTCTTAACAAATTGATTAATTTACTACCAAAAAAGACGAATTTTCAATCAAATTCAAGAATTCTCAACCAAAAAAGATTAATTTTTTACAAAATTCCGGACTTCTCAACCAAAAGGTTGAATTTTAAACTAAAAAATATGAATTTTTAAACAAAAATATTAACTTACTACCAAAAAAGACGAATTTTTCAATACAATTCAAGAATTCTCAACAAAAAGTTCAATTTTTACAAAAGAAAGAAAAGAATTTTTTTCCATTTTGAAGAAAGTAGTTTAAACTTAAAAAAAAGTTTTTAAATTTTTAGAATAAATTTTAATTTTCAAACAAAAATATTAATTCATTACTATAAAAGATAAATTTTTAATAAAATTCCAGAATTCTTAACCAGAAAATTGAATTTTCAAGAAATAAATGAAAGAATTTTTTTAATTTTAAAGAAAGTACTTTACCTATAAATCCTATTTTTTAAATTGTTAACCAAGAGGTCAAATCTAAAGAAAAAAAATTAATTTTGTTATCCCAAAAAACGAATTTTTAACCAAATTCAATAATTTTTAATGGAAAGAATTAATTTACTACCAAAAAAGACAAATTTTCAATAAAATTCAACAATTCTCAACAGAAAAGTTGAATTTTAAAGAAAGAAATTATTTTTTTTTTAATCTTCGGAACGAATTTCAACTTGAAGATCTAGTCTCTTTGTTAAATTTATTTAACAAGAATCAACCAAAAAGATGAATTTTCAACTAAAATTATATTTTAAACAAAAAGATTAATTTTCCACGAAAAACATTTATCATGTGGAAGAAAAACATTACCACATGTACTTTTATAAAAAAAATTCTCTGAATTCTAAAAAGTCAAAGTTAAATTTAAGTAGAAAAACGTTTCCTCAATCCATCATTTTATTTAACTTTTAGGAAAAAATTTGCTTGTCTTATAGAAAATTGTTTGTTTAAATGATAAAAGCCTACTTGATCTGAAGGACAGGGTGGCGAGGGAAAGGAAGTAAAGGAAGTACGGGAAGAGGAAATTAGAGGATTTGAGGGACAATGCGATGAAGATAAGTGGAGAAAGTAAGAGAGAATCAGGGAGAAAAAATAAGGGAAGTGAGAGAAGTTAAGAGAAAGTAAAGGAGGAAAAATAATAAAAGTGAGGAAAAGTAGAGTAAACGATTGGAAGTGGGAATGGGTAGTGAAGGAAGTGAAGTGAAGGCTAGTAGAGTATAGTGGAGGTTAGTAGGGGAGAAAAAGTGACAGCTGGGGAAGGAAAGCAAAGGAAATGGACTGTTACTCGTGTAGTTTAGGAAACGGGAGAGAAATAGAGAAAGATTTCGGTGAAGGTGGGAAAATTATAGGAATTGAGGGAAAACAAGGTGAAGGTAAGTAGAGAAAGTGAGAGAAAATCAAGGAGGAAAAGTAATAGAAGTGAAGGGAAGTATATAAAACGATTGAAAATGAAGATGGATAATGAAGAAATTGAAGTGAAGGCTAGTAGAGTAGTGCAGGTGAGTAGGGGAGGGATTCTGATGACTGGGAAGGAAAGCAGAGGTAGGGAAGTGTTAGTTGTGGAAATGAGGAGATGGGGGAGAAGTGAAGGAAGAAGTTCGGTAATGGTAGGAAGGCGAAGTGTTGAAAAAAAAGCAGAGGAATTGCGGGGAATGAAGCAAGGGTAAGTAGAGGAAATAAGGGAAAATCGGAAAGGAAACGAAAGGAAAGCAAGGGAAAGTAGATAAAATCATTTTAGGCGAGGGATGCTGTTAAGGGAAGTGAAGGGGCTATTTATGGCTAATGTGGGTGAGTAGAAGGAGAAAAGTGATGGCTGAGGAAGGGAAGTGGGCAAAGGAGAGTCTTATTTAGGAAATTGAGGAGAGGGAGAAATAATAGTAGAAGAATTTCAGCAAGAGTGTAAAAGCGCAGGGAAAAGAGAGAGGAGAGAAATCAGGAAAGCAGAGGGGGAAGTAAAGGTAGTTTTGGAGAAAAATAAGGAGAAGTGAATGCTAATTAGGAAGGAAAAGTAGAAAAAGCGAAGAGAGGTAAAAGAAATGATTGTAAATCAGAGGGCAGTGAGGGAAGTAAAGGCAGGACTAGTAGGGTAGTACGGGTGAATAGAAGGAGAAAAGTGATGGCTGAGGAAGGGCAGTAGACAAATGAGAGTGTTAGATAGGGAATTGAGGAAAGCGGAAAGTAATCGCGGAAGAAATTCGGGAAGGATAGGAAAGCGCAGGGTGAAAAAAGATAATGGGGAGTAGGGGTAGTGTTGGAGTGAAAGTAGAACAACTAAAGGCCAATCAGGGAGAAAAAGTAGGAAAAGGGAGAAGTAGAGGGAATGATTGGAAATGAGGAAGAGTAATGAGGGAAGCGAAAGAAGGGCTAGTAGGGTAGTGCGGGTGAGTATTAGAAAAAAATTGATAGCTGAGGAAGAGAAGTAGTAAATTTAAAGTGTTAGCTAGGGAATGGCGGAGACAGAGAAGTAGTGATGAAGAAGTTTGGAAATGGTAGAAAAGCCAAGGGTGAAAAAAGAGGTGCAGAAGTAGGTAGGAGAGTTGGAGTTAGAGGTAGTTTAGGAGTATACGAAATGGTTCGAAATGAGGTAGGATAGTGAGATAAGTGAAGTGAGGGCAAGTAGGGTAGTTCTGATAAGTAGGGGAGGAAAAGTTATGTCTGTGGAGGAAGGTATAGGAAGAGGGTTTTAGGTCTTAAAGTAAGGAGAGGGGGGAAGTGAGGGACGAAGAATTTAAGGAAGGGAGGGGTAGAGACGAGTAAAATGAAGGGAAGGAATGTAGCGGAGGGGAACGTAGAGGAGTAGGGGGGAATGGAAGGTAATTTAAGAATGCGAAATATCCATGTCATAAAGTTTGACGGTGTCTAAAACAAATTCTTTATTTTATTCATGTTTTATCACTAAGTGAAGTAATCTGCAATTTCGATTTTGAAAAGGTGAAAATGAACAGACATCATGCCTTCGACAAGATCATATATTCTTGCATAAATTGACGATAATTTGAAAATAACGGACTGTGAGAACAGCTTATTCGACGACGGGACTCTGAATCGAAATAACGTTCCTCACAGAGATAAGGGGATATTTATGAACGCTTTGATATTTATTAGGTGGAAAACATTAGTAGAAATGCTTGTTTGCCTTCTTTCCTAGCTGTTACAAAATGTTAAATTGTCAGGTACTAGTGGTTCATTAATTACTAACAGGCGTAATTAAAACGATGTAGATAGATTAATGAAAAATGATATAAGATGCCCGAAGGGCTATGTCTTGCTTCAATAGTACTTCCGACATTTTTATTAATTGACTGACATGAGAAAGAAAAAAAAACACTTGATTATTAAATACCCACAAAATAACGTATGGTTTTTTTCTGACTTTTTCAACCCCTCCGAACCCCCTTTAAATCACTTCGATAAATTTTTTTTCGCAGAATTTCAACATTCTTAAAAAGAATTTCATGGAGAATTCATCTTTGGTAGTTACCAATTTTATTATTTTGTTGAAAATTTAATTATTTTGTTAAAAGGTCGCCCTTTTTATTTGTAAATTCAAGTGTTTTTCTGAAACTTCAACTTTTTTAGGTGAAACATTAAATTATTTTCAAGGAAATGTAATGATTTAACTAAAAATAAACTCTTTTGTTCAAAATTTATATTTTCGAAATGAAAATTAGGTTTTTTAGTAGGAAATTAAATTTGATCTTTTAATATTTTTTGGTTACAAATGTTTCATTTGGTTACCAATTTTATTACTTGTTTGAAAATTCAATTATTTTGTTAAAAAGTCATCCCTTTTTGGGATGAAAAATGGGTTGAAAAATGTACTACATTGAAAAATTCATTTTTTTGGAAGATTGATCTCTTTGCTTGAAAATTTTATTCTTTTGTTGAAAATATATTATTTTAAATTAATTTTTGTTACAAAAAATGTAAAAAATTCAGTTTTTGTTTGAACTGTATATTTTTAATCATTAATTAAAATTTGCTGATGAAAACTTTATTTATTCGTTAAAGATCTGCCATTTACATTGAAAATTCATTTACTTGGTTGAAAAATGAACAATTTTTTATTAATTAGTTTTTTTTCTTGAAAAATAGATGATTAAGCTGAAAATTAAACTATTTGTTTAGAAAATTAATTTTTTTGTTAAGAATTTATCTTTTTTGTTTAAAAATTCAAATGCTTGGTTGAAAATTGTAGCCCTTTTTAAAAATTCATTTTTCATATTTACATTTTTCTTAATTTAAGTGCTTTTTTTTGTAATTAAAATCTGTTATGAATAAAGGATCAATTTTTACATTATTGGTTGGCAATTTCTTTATTTTAATTTACCTTTTTTTCAATTTAACCATTTTTTTGTAAACTTAACAAAAAATTTTTCAAGACTTATTCTTTTTGGTTGAAAATTAAACTATTTTGTCGGAAATTCAACTATTGAGTTGAAAATAAACTTCTCTGTAAAAAATTCATCTTTTGGCTTCAAGATTTAACTATTTGGTTGAGAATTCGAATATTTAGTTAAAAATGAATTTTTTTTGTAAAAAATCAGTTTTTTCGGTAAATTAAATATTCTTGAGATTCAATTAAAAAATCAAGTTTTGGAAATTTTAGATATTATTTTTTCCCTTAGAAATATTCTTTTTTATTTCAAAATTTACCTGCTATGTATTAAAAATTCACTTTCAAATGGATTTTATTGATTTTTTTTATACAAGTGTACTTTATTCATAATTGAAATCTTTTTTTATTGAAATGTCAACTATTACATTGTTCGCCGGCAATTCCTATTTTTTTATCAAATTTTTTTTTAATCAATGTATTATTTTGGAAAATTTAACCATTTTTATTAAGTCATTTTTTTAGTTTAAAAAGAACCTATTTTCTTGAAAATTCATTTTTTTGTTTACACCTTCATATTTTAAGGTTAAAAGTTGAACTTTTATGTTGAAAATTCGTTTTTTTGGGTTAAAAATTCAAATATTTTGGTAGAAAATTCAACTATTCACCAAAATTAACTTTTTTGTTGAAAATTCATTATTTCAAATTGAAAATTTAATTATTTTGGTATAAAATTCAACTATTTAATTAAAATTAACTTTTTGTTAAGAAATTATAATTTCAGGTTGGAAATTATACTTTCTGTTGAAAATTTTTGGGGGGGGGGGTTGAAAATTTAATTATTTTGGTATAAAATTCAGCTATTTATTTGAAATGTACCTTTTTTGTTGAAAATTATTATTTTTTTAAATGTAATCTCAAATATTTTGATATAAAATTAAACTATTATTTTTGAAAATGAACTTTTTTGTTGAAAATTTTTTATTTACAGGTAGAAAATTAATTTTTTTGGTTAGAAAATTGAACTATTTTGGTATAAAATTTAACTACTCACTTAATAAGTTACTTTTTGTTAAAAATTAATTTTCTGGGTTTAAATTCAAATGTTTTAGTATAAGATTCAACTGTTTTGTTGAAACTCAACTATTTAGTTAAAAGCTCAAATGTTTTTTTGTAAAATAACCTTCATAGTTCAAAATTCAAATATTTGTGTTGAGAATTTAACTGTTTTCTACTAATTTCGTCTTTCTGGCTTGCAAATCTGATTCACAACTGAAAGCTTTAGTAAAAACTTAGCTTTCTTTGTTGAAAAAAAAATAAATTAAAGATTATTAATTATTTCCTCAATTGATAAATTCGATTCAAAATTTTTTAGAAGCCTTAATTTCCTTATTATGGATTTTCGAATAACGTTTTTAATATTATTAAATAAAAGCTCATGAACGTGAATTGACGCGCGCTTCGCGCGCATGCGTTATCTCCTCTTCGGGCATAATATACCCTGAAATAAAAAATAATGTTACAAGTTTAAAATAAAAAATAAAAATTTTATAATCAATATATTTGCGGTTCTTCAAACGGAGAGGACAGTTAAACTATGACATTATTTTTAAAGAATCTAGGACACACGCATCATCTTCTCACTTTTGACTCTATTAACATAGATAAAAATCTATCTTTAAATACGAATTGCGCATTACGAGTCTATAAAACGCTAATTTTTTATATCACATTTTGCCTAGATGAGATGCGATATCTTCTTTATAGGGCCGAAGACGCGGAAATCGAACAAGTATCGATGCGATTTGCATTTGGAATACTTGATTGAAAAAAACTTCTCTAGCGATGGTGTCGCATTATTAGCTGCCGATTATTATTCATGTTTTCCATATTACCGAAGATCTTAAATCAGACTCAAAGACCGTTGAGGGTAAACCGCTATCCGAGCATTCTAACAATCAGCTCTGCAAATTTTATGGCATTATTCTACGACTATTATTCTACGAGGAACATTAAATATCTTCGCTGAACCGAAGAAACGGACAATAAAAGCATTGCGGTAGCGAATACTATTCAAGAGTTAAACGGGACCACACTGATGCAGATATAAATAAATGAAATATTCATTAAGAAAAATATATTGTTGGGAATTCTCTTTACGAAAAATCAAATGTTCATGAAGGATTGCATAGAAAGTTATAAATGAAAACGTATTTCCAGCCTTGGTCAATAAGCACTCGTGAAAAATAAAAAACGTCAGTGTTGAGTTTCTAACATTAGATTGTATTGCAAAATGTATGTGCCATTCTCCTTTTTTCTGTTACTCATAAATTGTAAACATTTCTTAGACTGTGTTACACTTTTATCGTTCTCGAACATGTTTTGTGTCATTTAAGTGCTTACAGGAGAATCTAGGATCGGTTTGTCTGATGTCAGTAACTTCAATGACAATTCCTCTTACCTTTAGTTGGTCCGTCTGTTCTACTTTTTTCACGAGAGTCGAAATTAGATTCGAGACAAAATTCGAGATTCGAGACCAGATTCGAGACGAGGCTCAAGACGAGGCGAGGCTCGAGATGAGGTTTAAGGCGATATTCTAAACAATTAATGAATTAAATTTCAAAACCAACTCAAACAAATTTAACCACAAAAAAGGAATTTTCAATTAAAAATAACAGTATAATTCAACCCAAAAGTGAATTTTAAACAAAAAGGACAAAATTTAATTTCAACAAAGTACTACGACTTTTAATCAAGGAGTTGAATTTTCAACTAAAAAGATAAATTCGCAACGACAAAAAATAAATACTTTATATATTTTAAGGAAAAAATATTTTTATTTTAAATTCCAAATAGTTAAATTCGCCTCAAAAAGTAGAATTCTCTATAAAAATATCAATTTGTAACCAAATATTTAAATTTTTAAACAAATTGTCAGATCTTCACGCCAAAAAGGCCAAATTTCTACCAAACAGTTTAATTTTCAAACCAAAAATGTGAACTTTACACCATAAAGGTTATTTTATAACAAATAGTTGCATTTTCTACAAAATTGTAGAATTTTGAGCCAGAAAGATAAATCTTCAATGAAAATGTTAATTTTCAGCAAAAACTTTATTTTAAACTAAATAGTTTAATTTTCAACCAAAACTAAAGAATTTTCAAAAAAATGTTTTTATTGTTATCAAAAAAGAATTACCCTTGAATGAAATTTTTTAATTTGCAATAAAAAAATTATATCCTAAATATAAATCACAAATATTTAACTTACCCAAAAAAGAAAACAAAATTTAAAAAGAAATAAGTGAATTTACTACCAAATTGTTAAAATTTCAAACTAAAAACACGAAATTTCGAGAAAAAAATATATTTTAAACCCAAAAATATAAAATTTTAACACAAATGTTTATTATAAACTAAGTAGTTCAATTATGTATCAATATGGTTGAATTTTCCACCGTAGGGGCGAATTTCCAACAAAATAGTTTAATTTTCAGTCAAAAAGGATGTCTCTTAAAAAATAAATTTGTGGAATTTTTCCAAAAAATAATTTAATTTTCAATAAAAAGAATGAATTCAAAACAAAAAAATATTTTTAAAAATAAGGATCAAATTTTTGAATTTTCCCAACAGAAAGACGACATTTTTACAATGAAAAAGAACTTTTCATCACTAGAATACGAATTTTTAAGCAAAATATTAATTTTTCACAAAATGTTTGAATTTAATACCAGAATAGTTAAATTTTAATTTGAAAAAGGATGTCTCTTGAAAAATGGTTAAATTTTCCAAAACATAATTTAATTTTTAATCAAATGGGCTGAATTTTCAACAAAAAAAAGTAGCTGATATTTCAATCAAAAAATATTTCAATTTGACATTTGAAAGGTTCCTTCAACCAAGAAAGACGATTTTTCTACAAAAATAAGTTAATTTTTAACATAAGTCAATTTTGAAAAAAATAGTTGAATTTTCTACCAAATGGTTGAATTTCCATAAAAAAAAAGATAAATTTTCTAGAAGCGAGTAACATTTTCTACTCGAAATTAGGATTTTTCAACCATTTATTAAATTTATTACCAAAAATTAAAACTTTCAACTACACTGTTGAAGTTTCTAGAATTGCTAAAATTTATATTTTCTATATTTTATTTTTAAAATGTTTAATTTTCAAACAAAAAATTAATTTTCATGTCTTCTATCTTTCATATCTTCAACCAAATGAATACATTTTTAACCAAAAAGTTAAATATTTAACCAAATGTTCGAATTTTTAACAAACAAAAAAAGAAATTCACAGCCATAAATGGAATCGTTAAATTTTAAGTTTAAAAAACTAATTTTCAATTAATAAAGAAACAAATTGAAAAAAATCAGTACATTTTCAATCTAATAGATGAATTTTCAATTGGAATGATGAATCTTTAACAAAAACAATTATTTTTTAACAAATTAGTTCAACTGTTACCTAGAAGTTTAATATTTAGAAAAAAATTAGTTCTTGGCGAAAAAAAACACTTGATATTTGAGCCAACAAAATTTTGTAGCATAAAGCAAAAATAGTTCAGTTCGACCAACGAAGGCGAATTTTTCACAAATCAGATAATTTTGAAATAAATTTTTAATTATCAACTAAATTGATCAATTTTCAAATTAGAAGACGAGCTTTGAAAAAAAACCTAAATTTCCAAGTTGAAAATATAATTTTTCATGCATGAAATTAGTTTTATTATAAATATTTGAATTTGCAAACGAACAGTTGAGTTTTATAACAAGTTGTTGAATTCTTCAGTCAGAAAAGTTAAATTTTATGCCAAATAGTTGAATTTCTGACAACAAGAATTATTTTTTAACCAAATAATCAAATTTAAAAATAAACAATTTAACCAAAAAGATTAATTGTACCAACGAAAAATGTACTATTTGATATTTAAGCCTAAAGAGATGACTTTTAAATTTTTTACTTCAATTTTTCACTCATCAACCAAAAAATGCATTTTCAACAAAATAGTTAATCTTTTAATCAAGTGGTTGAATTTTCAATAAAAAAAGGTAAGTTCTTAACAAAAAATTTATTACTTTAATTTTCTAATCAAAAATTAAAATTAAATTTTCTGAATGGTATTTTTTTCATTATTTGTATCTAACTTAATTTAAAAAACAATTTGAACTCAGCCTTCTGTACTGAAAAGAATAAACTAGAAAAAATTAATAATAATAATGAATAAAAATCTATCCACTGATAAAAATCCATTAAAAATTTGAAAAAGAGCGTTTTTCAATTCTGTTGTTTATTTTTCAAATTTTGATCTTCTTAAATTTTTAAAAATTTATTTTTATATGTGATAGAAAGAATTCTTATTAATAAATAAAATCCCCTTTTTCTGAAATAAATTCCCTTTTTTATACTGATGAATAATAGTTAAAAAAGAACAGTAAAAAGATTTCTAAACCAAAGGTTTTGAACTGCTACCTATTATATTACAAGTCTCTCATTTGCATTAAATAAAAGTAAAAGGCAAATATTTACACTTTTCACACAAGAGTAGTTTGAACAAAGTATGTTAAATATTAGCATTTTTTATTGTTTAAAGTAAATTAGAAGGGCGATATTTCCAGCACTGTTTCTCTACGCTCTAGGTGTTATTTTAATCTCCTTCCGAAGAAGATGAATCAATATGAATATTCTCACATTATCATGATGAGAGCATCTTTATTTTTATCAGAGTGATGGAATCGACCTCTCTTTAGCATGATTGTGTCGCCCTAAAACTGTGAGAGTCTTCTGATATTTAACTAAATAATTCAAAAAAATAATTTAAACAAATTCGTGCTATTCCGCAATTCATCTAAATGTCATCGTTATAAGTACGATTGCGGCGATCACAGATAAGGAATATTGACGATTGTTCGCGGAACCATACTACTTTGGCGAAGAAATTCTTAGGGAATAAATATAAATAAAATAGATTTAACTTTTAACCAAAACACAGGTCAATTTTATTATTTTTAAATAGTTAAATTCAACCAAAAACAGATCCTCAACAAAATACAAGAATTTTTAAACAATTATTTCAACTTTTAATGAGAAAATAAATAGTTAAATTTCCAACCAAATAGATGAATCTCTAGCCAGCATGTTCTACGAGTATATAAGTTCGGGTAATGTGATGTCACATCACTTATGGGTGTTCGTTTGTTCTACTTTTTTCACGAGATTCGAGACGAGATTCGAGAAGAGAGTCGTGATGAAATTTGAGACGAGACTCAAGGCAAGATTCGAGACGAGGCTCGAGATTAGGCTCAAGGCGAGATTCTAGACGAGACTCGAGACTGAATTCGAGATGAGGCTCAAGGCGAGGCTTGAAAAGAAAATCAAGACTTAGTTCGAAATAAAAAAAATTAAATTCCAAACAAACTTAAAAATTTTTAGACAAAGAAGATGAGTCCTGAACGAAAAAATAATGTTAAATTTAATTTCAAGTGACGAATCTTCCACTCACAAAAATTATTTTTTAACAAAGTAGTACAAATTTAATGAATTTGTTGAATTTCAAACCAAAAATGAAGAATTCTCAACGACCAAAATGAATTCATTGGTATCTCAACCAGGATAGTTTAATTTTTAACAAAAAAGAATGACCCTTAAATAAACTTTTTAGTTTAGAATAAATTAATTAAATTCTAAAGAAAAATCACAAATAGTTTACTACGCCCAAAAAAGAAGAAATTTCTTCAAAAATGTTAATTTTCAACAAATATTAGAATTTTAAGCTAAACTGTTAAATTTATAAGCCGAAAATATGTAATTTCGAAAAAAAATATTATTTTCAACCCAAAAATGTGAATTTTGAAACCCGAAAGGCGAATTTTCAACAAAACGGTTGAATTTCCAATCCAAAAGGATTTCTACTGAAAAAGGAGAATTTTCAACAAAATAGTTAAATTTGCAATCAAAAGAGATTTCAACTATAAAAGACGAATTTTCAACGCATTAATTAAATTTTTGACTAAAAGAAATACTAGTTTTAAATATAAAATAGTTGAATTCAACCAAAGATAAATTTTCAACAAAGTCTATTAATTTTTAGCCAAATAGTCAAATTTGGAGTCAAAATTAATTTTTAATTTAAAAAAAAAGAATTTTCAATGAAATAGATCAATTTTCAAACATAAAAAATAAATTCTCAAAAAAATATAATAGTTTATATTCAAGTAAAAACTTTCAATTTTAAATAAAAAAACCGTTCAATTTAACAAACAAAAAAAAAATATTCAGCAACATGGTTGACTTTGCTATCAAATAGATGTATCTTTCAGTCAAAAAGATAAATTATTCAGTAGAATTTTAAATTTTTAACCAGAATATTAGAATTTTCAACAAAAAAATTTTTTGTTCACGGAAGATAACATTTTTACAAAAAAAGAAACGAATCTGTGACCCAAAAATATGAATTCTTGACAAAAAGGAAAATTCTTGATATTTTAAACATATTCAAAAAAAACTATAATCAAAAAATACGAATTTTCAACAAAGTATATAAATTTCCAGCAATATTGTTGAATTTTCAGTCAGAAAATTAATTTTTACCTACAAAAACCCAAAAGGGATGAATTGTTAACCCAAAATATAACAGACTTTCGATCCAAAAAGGAGAAAATTTGAACCGAAATAATAAATAGATTTTTTATTGAATTCTATTAATTCAAGTCAAATATAAGCGAAAAACTACATATAAGTCGAATTTACAAAAAGGAAAATAAGGGAAATAGCGGGAAATTTTGTGAAGTCTGAAAATGATTAAATTTAAAAGTGAATTTCTAAAATAATGATCTCTAATAAAATTGAAACTCTAGTTTTTTCTCTCTACAAAGTGCGATACACCGATGCTGATTATTTGGACCCAATCAGAGAATAATTGCTTCATTATTAAATCGCACTATTGATCTAAAAACTCTCTTTTTTTAATTGAAAATCTATATGAAAAATTATTTCTCAACAAAGATGCACTTCTCTATGCACTTATCCTTTCTTATATACACACGTATACATTTTAAATGCACACGTATACATTTTTCTATGCACATATGCATTTTTCTATGCATATATATTTTTTTATGCGCATATGTTTTTTTTAATGCGCATATACATTTTTCTATGCACATATGTTCCTTTCTATGCACATATGTTCTTTTCTACATGCATATGCGTTTTTCTATGCACACATGACTTTTTCTATAACTAGGTGCATATTTCTATGCACATATGCCTTTTCTATGTACATATGCCTTTTTCTATGCATATATGTCTTGTTTTGTGCACATATATATTTTTCCATGTACATATGCCTTTTTGTATGAACATATGCATAATTCTATGCTCATATGTATCATCCTATGATTATATGAATTTTTTATGCATGTATACATTTTGTTATGCACATGCATTTTTCTAGGCGTACATGTATCTTCATGAGACGTGAACGTTTTCATGTTTAACTACGTTACTCTGACATGGCCTACCGTAGTACAGCAAGATCTTCCATATGCGGCGAGCGTATGATCTCTTCTGATAATTTCAACGTCAAGATGCAATAACATATCTTATCTTTGCACAAATGAAAGCTCGACTCTTCAAGGAAGTCAAGTAGTTTACATTGCACACACATTGAGATTATCGAATCAAAATCGATATACCATAAAGGGAATCCAAAGTATGGGGAAATCGCACTTGTAAAATTAAGACCAAATGGATGAATCTATTTAGTTTTTAGAGTATATGTACATATTCTAAAATTCGATTATTATGTTAAAAATCAATGCTTATCCCAAAAAAATGTCTTAACAAAAATATTTGGACTCTACAGATTATTTATATAAAATACTAGAATACTAGACTTGGAATTAAATTGTTTTGTCTCGAATTTTGTCTTGAACCTCATGTCGAGCCTCGCCTCGAATCTTGTATCGAGTCTCGACGTTAAAAATGCATTTTTTATTAAAGATTCATTTCTTTGATTTAAAGTCAACCTATTTTCTTAAAAATTAACTTTTTTTCTGGTTGCAAAATAATTTTTTTTTCTGAAAATTTAATTGTGTAATTTTCGGTTGAAAATTCATTTTTTGCTAAGAGTTCGTATTAAAAAAACAAACTAATTATCTTGGTTGAAAATTTAACTACTTAAGTAGAAAATTATGTATTTTGTCGAAAATTCATCTTTTTGGTTGAATTCATATCTTCTGAGGAAAGTTGAACTACTTCCTTTGTGATTAAATTTTTGTTTGATGAATCATAATTTTAGTTAGAAATTCATCTCCTTTTCTTTGGGATTCATTTATTGTGTTTAAAATCATTTATAAAGGTTTTAACATTTTTTTTCTTTGGTTGTACAATAATTTTTAACTGAAAATTTTAATATCTGATTTATTTTTTTAAATTTATCTTTTTTACTTGAAAACGTATACATTTTATCACAAATTCGTCTCTGGTTCAAAAATAAATCTTCTTCATTGAAAAATCAAAAATCCGTCTTTTTTCGTTAATTGAACTTGATTGAAATTTCCTTATTTTTTTTGGTTAAAAATCAATTTTCTAAAGTGAAAAATTAATGACTCGATTTCACGATTAAATATCGTTTTGAGTGAAAAATTCGAATATTTCGTTTAAGATTTAATTTTCTAGATATACAATTATCTATTTGGTTGAGGGTGCATTTTTATTGTTGAAAAATCACTTATTTCGTTTAATTAAACTAGTTAAAAATTGTCTTCTTGTCTTGAAAATTGAACTATTTTTTGTTGAATTTTGACCTTTTCTGTTTAAGAATTCGCTTATTTCTTTGAAAATACATCTTTCTATGTTAAAATTTATCTACTTTGATTAGGTTATTATTTTTAGTCAAAAATTCAACTGTTTTCTTAAAAATTCGTCTTTTTGTATTCAAAATTCATTTGTTCAAAATTTTAACAATTTTTTTAAAAGTTCGTCTCTTTAGCTTGAAAGTTATTCAGTTGTTAATTCGACTATCTGGTTATGACTTTCTTTTTTTTTTAAATTCCTTTTTTCAATATTATCGACAAAAAAGTTAGTGGTTGCATTTTTAAGCCAAAAAGATCAACTTTACAGAAAACTGTTGAATTTTTGACCAAAAAATATGACTTTAACAAAAAAGTTGAATTTTCAAAAAAAAAAAAAAATTAAAATTTTAACAAAATAGTTGAGTTATTTGTGAGAAAGCTAATTTTTTCATTCTACTACGATACATTATCAACCAAAGCGATTAATTGTCTTGCAAAAGACGAATTTTCAACAAAATAGTTAAGTTTGCAAGCTAAAAAACTAAATAATTTAGAAAAAAGCTGAAACTGTCTTTAAAACGGAAAAGAAGAATTTTTCAACCAAAAATTCATTTTCAATCAAGAAAGATTAATTTTCAACGAAATAGTTAAATTTGCAACTAACAAAGAAAAGTTTTCCACCGAAAACGGAATCGTTGAATTATCACTTTAAAGAAATAATGTTTAGCAAAACAAATAATAATTTCCAACAAGTTGAATTCAACTAAGAGAGACGAATTTTTGGCAACATAGTGAAATCTTCAACCAAGATGATAAATTTTCAACTTACATAGAAAAAATTTTTAACCTAAAATCGAAGAATACATTTTCAGATAAAAAAATTAATTTTCAACAACAAAACAAATTTCTAAAACAATAGTGACATTTTCAAATGATTAGTTTAGTTTTTAACTAAAAATATGAATTTTCAACACAACAATCATCTCATTAACAACAATCTATTTTTATAAATAAATATTAATTTTTAACTGTAATTGTAAATCTAGAACCAAGCAAAAAATTACTTTTTTACAAAGTAGTTCTACTTAAAACCAAATCGTTTATTATTCAAAATAAAAAGTTTATTCTTACATAAAACAGTTATAGTTGATATTTTACAGCAACAAAATTGTTTTATTTAAATTAGTTAAATGAAAAAAGACTCATTTTCATGAAATACTTTTTCTTTTTATTTTTAACCAAAGCAATACATTTTCAATAAAAATTATTGATCATCAAAAATAAAACTAATTTTCCAGAAAAGAATTCAAAATTCAACCAAAGAGTTGAATTATCAACTAGAAACTTTAATTTTCAACAAAAAAAAAACTAATTTTCTATTTAAACAAGATGACTTATGAACAAAATACATAAATTTTCCAAAAATGAAGCGAATTTTCAAGAAAATAATAAAATTCTTAATCAAAGCAAATTACTTTTCAACCAAGCAGTTGCATTTTTAACCAAAAATATTGAATTTCTAACGAAGAAGATTAATTTTCTATCAGAAAAGAACAATTTTTAATTTAAAATTTCAATTTTCAGCCAAAAATGAATCAGTTACAGAAAAGAAAATTAATTTTTCAACATAAAAATACAATTTTCAGCCAAATTAATTAATTTTCAACTAGAAAAATAAATTTATATTGAAAAAGATAGATCTGCAATAAACAAAATGAATTTTCAAGAAAAAAGTTGAATATTTAACCAAAGAGTTGAGTTTTTAACAAAAAGTTGATTTTTTAATCAAGCAGATTAATTTTCTACAAAAAAAAACATTTTCTACAGAATACATAAACATTCAAGAAAAAGATTAATTTTTTATTTAAAATAACAAGTCTTAACCGAAAATGGAATAGTTTCATTTTCAATAAAGAAAATTAATTCTCAGACGCCAAAAAAACAGATTTTTGGCAAAATTAATTAATTTTAAACTGACGAAATGAATTCATAATTAAAATGATGAACCTTCAACAACCAAAGATTTTTCCAGAAGTAAGTTTAACCTCAATTAAATTTTTTTTTTAAGTTCTTAACTTTCTTGACTAAATAGGTGAATTTAAAATTTAAGGGGATACATTTTCAACAAAAAAAATGGATCAGTTAAAATTTGAATTTAAAAAAAAAAAAATATATTTCCACCAAAAATGAAGCGGATTTTCAGCATGGTAGTTAAATTTTTAAACAAAGATATAAATATTTAACAACAAAATGATCAATTTTTTACGGTTTAGTTCAATTTTCTAGTCAGTAATTAAATATTTGACTAGAAAGTTGACTTGATAACAAAATAATCGCATTTTTTACAAAATACTTAAATCTTTAACCAAATAGAGGCATTTTTAACAAACAAAAAAATTAATAACTTTTAACCAAGAATAATTGGATTTTATTATCGGGTTTTAATAATTTAAGTTAATTTAATTTTCTTAAAACCAGGTTTTAAATCCGAATTGTCTAAAAAAATGAGAAAAGTATCTCTAGCCTGCCTAAAAGACAATTTAGAGAAATTGGTCCTCATTTAGATGTCAATCTCATGTTTTGATATATATTATTATGTGCTTAATGATATTTTTTCCAATATTATACAAGTAATTAAATTTGATTTAATTTGATTAGAAAACAGTACGATAAATAATTAATTGTAAGAAATCGTTTTAAGTGAACAGCCATCGAGCAAGCAGAACCATAAGGTACGAGCGATCGATTACAGTATTACACGGACCAGTGAGTCTTCCGCCGAGGACGGAGTACCGGCCGACCGGTTACTCCACGTCTAGTTCTTGTACACCATGGAATCAGCGAACGTGTGCTCTGGGTGTATTTCTTTTCTCGTCGACAACTTCAAATCGATATCTCTCAAGACGATTTATGGGAGACACTGAGGACGAATAGAAAACTAATCACGACTTTTTTCCATCTAAGTAAACCGATCAAAGAACCTATATAGCAACAAGCAAAAAAAAATTCTCGACATTAACTAATGGACACTAAGTCGATCCATTACAGTGCTTCAACTATTATCTCTAATATCTACGATTAAAGAAATATTTATAACTATCCCCCTTTTCAAGAAACTCCTTTTTCTCCTTTTTGCACTCTTTTACTGTTTTTATATTCTCATCCTAATAAGAAGGTATTCGTTTTATGTAATCTTTTACCGGCAATCGGATCTTCGGAGGTTCGATTCCCAGTGGAGGGAAGCGAGAAAATCTTTTTTCAGGCAAATTTAATTTAAACTTTTTTTTAATTTATATTCCATTTAGTCAGAAATGAATAGTATTTTCTGTAATTTGAAGAGTTAAATTGATTGATAGTTTTGATTTCTTTTTTTTGAGATTGTGGAATGACATCTACACTGATCGATAGTAACTCCCTCTGATGATAATACAGATTCCTTTAAATCACTTGCATCATAAATAGTACACCTGGTTTGAGATAGCGCATGTTTCTAAAAAAGGATTTTTCTTTCGATCTCTCCAATAACTCAATTGGACAAGCACCCGACCGACAATCGGAAGTTCTTAGGTTCGATTCCCAGTGAAGCGAAGTGAGAACATATTTTTTTCAGAAAGATATAATTTTAAATTTGACTTTGACGGTTTTCATCAAATTTTCACTTTTTGAGACCCCCTGAGTCAGAAAAAAACGACACTTACTTTTTATTGGAATAATGCAAAAAAAGGACGAGTTATGAAAAGTTAGGACGAGGATAAAAATTCAAAAAGTCGAAGCATTTTTAAAAGTGTTGAGAACGTTTTTCTTTCAAGATTTAAGAATTCTATTTACGGCTACTTTTAGTATCCGAAATTCCTAACAGTTTATCCCTACGATTTTCTTCGATAAAATGAAAATTATCAGATTTATAGGATTTGCAAAATTCAACAAACAAAAAAACGCAAACGAAAATTGTAAGTCAAAAAACGTACGGTATTCAAATTCTAATCGCGCAACAAATATTTTTAAAAAATAATTTCAAAAAATGTTTCACCCAAGAAAGAACTAAACATTTTTTATGCATAATTTTCTTAAACGATGCGTAGTTTTTGTTTCAACAAAGTACGTTAAAATGTTTCATAACAACATTTTTTTCAAACAAGATCTTAGAATTTGATGAGAATGTGTTCGTTAAAACCGAAGGAGCTTTAACCAAAGAAAATTCACAATTTATAAATTTCAATTATCGATAATTTTCTATTTGAAAATTCAACTAATTATTTTAAATGGGAACGTGCTTGTTAAAAAATTGTTTATTAATCAAAACTTAACTATTGGATTAAAATTTTAAGTATTGTGCAAAAAATCCATTTCTTGACTGGAAAATTCAATAATTTTAATTTAAATTTTTTTATGTTTGAAACACCTTTTTGGATTGAAAATTTTATCTACCTTTGTGAATTTAACGGTTTTTTGGTAGAACATTAATATTTTCGGCAGAAAATTAATCCTTTCGGATTAAAATTCAACTTTTTGTTTTAAAAACTATAAGTTAAACTGTAAATTTATCTATGTTGTTAAAAATTCGTTTATTTGGTTAAAAAATTCATATTTTTTGATTGAAAACTAAACTTTTTTGCCGAAAAAATATTTTTCTGGTTTTACAATTCAGTGTTTCTGTTGGAAATGAAGTTTTTGGTTAAAAATGTATATTTTCGGGTGGAAAACTTAAATATTTTGTAGAGAATTCGTCTATTTGGTTTAAAAATTGATCTGTTTTGTGTAAAGATTTAACTATTTTGTTTTAAATTCTTGTTTTTTGGTTGAAAATTCATCTTACATGTTTGAAGATTGAATTTATTGTTAAAAATTAATCTTTTCGGGTTTAAAAGTAAACAATTTTTCTAACAAATTTAAATTTTTAGTTTAAAATTAAACTATTTTGTTGAAAATTCGTTTAGTTGGTAGAAGACCCGCTTTTTATTTAAAATTTAATTATTTTGGTAAAAAAATCATATACTTATGTTAAAAATTCAACTTTATTCTGACTTCGTTTTATTCGAAAATTACTTTTTGGTTGAAAATTCATGTATTTTATAAAAGATTGCTCTTTCCGTGAATTTACCGGGTTTTTGATTAAAATGAAAATATACTTGATTGAAAATTTAACAATGTTATTGAAAATTTGTTCTTTTTTGGTTGAATTTAACTTGCTGAAAATTCGGATGTTTGTTGAAAATTAATGTTTTAAAGTGTTAACTTAAAGATTTAAACTGCTGGTACCAAACGATGTTTTTTATTTGAAAATTCAAATATTTATTAAAAAATTTTGTATCTTTCTGATAAAAAATATATTTATGTGATTGAGGATTCATCTATTTTTTGTTAATTAAGTTTTTTTGTTTAATTCTAGTGGTTGAAAATTCGTCTTTTAGTAGAATATTAATGTCATCTCAGTTAAAAGTTTAATTATTTTGCGGAAAATTCGATTTTTTTGCTTGAGAATTTAACTGTTTGATCGAAAATTCATGTATTTTATTGAAAATTTGTCCTTTCTGGTACAACATTAATCTTTTTGTTTAAAAATTCCACTTTTTGATATAAAATTGATTTCTTTCTTTTTTACAAAAAAATCATATTGTTGTAATCAAAATTCAACTTTTTTAAAATTAGTTTTTTCCCCTAAACTTTAATGGTAATTTTGTTAAAGATTTAACCGTTTTTTTATGTTAGCTATTTTAATAAAAGCAAATTATTTGTGGTTGGAAATTCAATTTTTTGTTCTAGAAAATTCGTCATTTTTTGGGTAAAAATTTATCATGTTAGTTGAAAAATCTAATTTATTTGGTTGAAAATTTAATTATTTTGTGGAAAATTAGATTTTAAATTCTCATCATGATGAGGTGGTATTCACATTTTTGTAATTAATTTTTTTAACTAAAAATGCAACTATTCAAATATCCTGAAAATTTATATTTTTTATCAAAAATTCAAATGTTTTTTTTTTTTAATTCTTCTTTATATAGATTGAATTTTAATTATTTTGTAAAAAATGTGTCTCTTTTTTTTAAGACTTCTTTCTTTGGGTAAAAATTTCATCTTTTTGGTTAAAAAGTCAAAAATTTGGTCGAAAATTCATATTTTCGTTGAAACTTAATCAGCTTCAATTAAGTATTAAACTATTAAGTTGAGTGTTTAATTATTTTGTAAAAAATTTAACGTTTTTTGATTAAATTTCACTATTTGGTTGAAAATTCAAATACTTGAATGAAAATAATTTTAGTAGAACATTTTCCTATTTGATTTAAAATTTAACTGATTGGTTGAAAATGTACATCCTGGTTAAAAAAATTCACTTTTTTATAACAATTCGTCTTTTTTGCTTCAAAAGTTCAACTATTTGTAAAACTTTCTGGGTTTAAGAGTCAAATGTTTTCAAAAATTTAAACACTTGTTGAAAATTTATATTTTTTGGTTGAAAATATCACAACTTGTTTGAAATATTTTTTCATTCCTTATTGCATTTTTTTGTTTGTTGGAAAATCAACGATTTTATTTAAAAATGGTCTTTTTGAACAAACTCAACTGTCTGATTTAAAATTAAAATCTTTTCAATTTCAAAATTCAACTACTTGGTTGAAAGTGGGACTTTGTTAAAAAATAATTTTTGGTTGAAGATTCCTCTCCTTGATTGGAAGTTTACCTATTTTGTTGAAAATTCGGTTTTTGGATAGAAAATTCATCTTTCTGGTTAAAAATTTAACTATCTCTTTCAAAAAAAGTCTTTCTTTTCTAAAAAATCTTTTTTTTTTGTTAAAAAATCAACTATTATCTCACGTATTTTTTTTTATTATTATATAAACGATGGTTACATATAACGTATATAATATGATAATTGAAGCCGTATAATTGACGTGCACTAAATTAAGTAGCGGAAAAATAATTAGCAATCAACTTTTTCTTTAGACTGTGATTTATGAGGACAATCTAATCGTATTTTTTTTAATTTGTTATGTGATACACATTTAAATCAATATATTGTGTAATAAAATCATAACTCATATTCTGACTCATCTAAGTATTTATCATAATTGATTTTCCTTTCGCAGTGAAAGCAGAGCAACAACAATTTTCAGCCATTTTCAATTTTTAGTCAAATATTATCATTTTTAACTAAAAGATTTTTTATTTTGGATAATAAAAAAACAGTTAAATTGGTCTAATTTACTCCTCTTTTTATTAAAAATCGAATATTATTGTTGCTGAAAATTCAACTAATTATTTGAAAGTGAAACTTCTTTGTTAAAAATAATTTTTGGTTGAACATTCAACTATTTGGTTAGAAATTCATCTATTTTGTAGAAAATTCGTCTTTTTGGCATACACATTCAATAAATTGGTTGATATTTTTTTGTATTTTGAAAATTTTTTTGAGTTAAAGAATAAACTATTTTCATGAAATTAAAATTATATTTCATGGTTGACAATTCACTGTTTTGTTAAAAAGACAACTTTAAGGGTAGAAAAATAAATGTTTTTGAAAAAGTCATCTTTTTCGCTTAAAATTTAACTATTTGGTTCAAATTTCAAATATTTTGTAGAAAATTTCCTCTTTTTGGCTTGAAAATTTAACATTTTTTATTTAATTCTGCATGGACTAAAAAATATTTCATGGTTGAAAATGAAAGTTCAAAATTCATCTTTTTGGTTTCAAAATTAATGTTTCTTTGTTAAAAATTCGACAGGTTTTTTCGTTTGTTATATAAATATTAACTATCTAATTTTTTGTTAAAAATTTTTTTTTTAATTCATGAAATTTGTATTTTTGTATATAAAACGAACCATCTTGGTTAAAGATTTGACAATTTTATTGAAAATTCGTCATTTTTTGTTAAAAATGTAATATTTGTGTGCTAATTTTTTCTTTTTAGACTTAATATTAAACTATTTTGTTAAAAACTTATTTTTTGTATAGAAAATTCATCTATATTCTTAAAAATTAGTTTTTTCTCGGTACAAATTAATTTTTTACCTGAACATGTAAGTATTTTATTTTTAATTGGCAATTTATCTTTATTAGTTATTATTTTTTATTATTGTTAGTTTGAAGATTCTTGATCTTAATAAAAATGGTCTTATTGAAAATTCAACTACTTTTTTGAAAATTCGTTGTTTTGGTTAGAAATTAATTTGTTCAACTTAAAATTGAACTACTATTTCATTTCTAGTGAAAATTTGTCTTTCTTATTTGAAAGTTCATGGATTTTTTTCATTTTCGTTTTTTTTCGGAGAAAATTAGAATTCTTTCTTGAAAATTCACTTTTTTTATGATAACTGAAATAGTTTGATCCAATTTCAAATATTTGTCTAAAAATTCATATAGTATGTTAAAAATTGGTCTTTTTTGTTTTTTTTTGTTTGAGGGTGGGGGGGATAGGGGCTTATTGTCTTGCTTAAAAATTATTTGTTTTTTGTTCAAAAATTGAACAATTTTGGTGAAAAATTTAACTATTTTGTTCAAAATTCGTTTCTTTTTTTTCGTGAACATTTTTTTTTAATTAACTGAAAAACTAACTATTCCATTTTGTTAATAAATTATTTTTTCATATGAAAGTGCTACTAATTTTATATGAAAATGCTACTAATTGCTTCTAAAATTCATGTAATTTTTTTAAAGATTTTTTTCCTGGTAGAAATTTAATTTTTTTATTAATAATTCACCTTTCTGGGTTGAAAATTTAATTACTTTATGGTTAAAAATTCAACCAGCTAGTTCACAACTCATTTTTCTGTTTGAAATTTAACTAAAAATTAATTTTTTTATAGATATTGCCTGGATATTTATTCGAGTCCACACAAAAAACAGGTAATTTTTTTTATTTTGTGAATTTTATTCTGAACTAAATTTGCAAAATCAAATTTTTGTATGGGAAATACGTGTTAAACTTATTGTGACTTGAACAGCCTCTTATTATTATTTAAGAAATTAAAAGTTAACTTTTTTTAAATTAATAATAAAAATAATTAATTTTCAGCGAAACTTTGAATTTTCGACCAAACTTTTCACTTTTCACCCAAATAAGATTAAATTTTCACCAAAAGTAAGAAATTTTTAAGCCAAAGAAACAAATTTATTGAAATTATTATGTAATAGTTAATATTTAAACAAAATAGTTAGATTCTTCAGCAAAACAAATTTTTGAATAAACAGTTGCATTTTTATTTTTTACCAGGACAGATGCATTCTTTGCCCAAGCAGACAAATTTAAAAAAAAAGGAAAAATTTTCTACAAAGTAGGTGAATTCCTATCCAAAAAGGCGATTTTCAAGAAGAAATTTGAATTTACGACCACAAAATATAAATTTTTCAGGAAAACTGAAATACATCGTTACATTTTCAGGTAAAAAATTAATTTGAACTAAAAAAAGCGAATAAAATTCTAAATGAAATGGTAAATCTTTAACAACAACAAAAAAAGAGTTTTTTACCAAATAGATACATTTTCAAGTTAAAAGATTAATGTTCATTTAAAATTATAAACTCTTCTACCGAAAAATAAATTTTTAACAAAGTAGTTAAACTTTTAATGAACTAGTTGAAACTAATTTCCGATCTATTTGCCCAGAAATTTCTTCCTTATATAACCTTTTTTTATTGGAAATTTAAATATATATTTTTTTATGAAAATAACACTTTTTGTTGAGAATTAAATTTTTTTAAGGATTTATCTCTTTGGTTGAAAGCTTAACTATTTTTCTATTCGTTGTTTTTTGTTCAAAATAATTTTTTTAATTTAAAATCCAATTTTTTTCAGTAATACTTAATGTATTTTATTGAGAATTCGCCTTTCTTGGTAGAAAATCAATTTTCTTCTTGGAAAATTATTCTTTTTGGTTCAAAAATCAATTGTTCGTCAAAATACATTTTTAATGTTAAAGATTCATCATTTAAATTATAAATTCATTTATTCAGTTAAACATTTAAGTATCTTGTTAAAAATTCAACTATTTTATTAAAAATTTAACTATTTTTTCAATATTTATGGTTTTTTTAGAAATTTTGAATACAAATGGTGTAATAAGATCATAACTCAGTGTCCGGACTCATCAAAGAATTGATCATGATTGATTTTCATTTCGCAGTGAAAGCAGTGCAATGGCTTTAAAAAAAATGTAATGACGAAACTCTATTTCGAAGTTCATGTCTAACTAGTAGTTAATGAACTCTATTTACGGAAATAGAATTTCATTCGAATCAAAGGAGAGAGGAGATGTGGATTGGCAGATTAAAAATTTTTTACTTTTCGCAATCGCGGACACATGTAACATAATGAGGAGATCTCGTAAACTTTGCTTTTTCCAACACAGGAAAAGAATAAATTTACAGCCTAAAAAATTTAATTTTTTCATTAAATAATACTTTTACACCATATGGTTGAAAAATTCATTTAATTTTTTGAAAATTTGTCCTTTTAGTAGAAAAGAACACCATTAGTGAGAAACTTAATGTCGTTGGTTGGGAATTTAATTTTTCTGTTGAACATTCATATTTTATGGTTAAAAATTCAATAATTTTGTTGAAATTTTGAAAATTTCTGAAAAATCTTTTTTTTTTCTTGAAAAATCAACGATTTTATTAAAAATGTGTCTCTTCGGGTGAATTCTACTGTTCTTTTTTAATTAAAATCTTTTTTGGCTCTATATTTTACTATTTGGTTGAAAGTAGAAATTCTTTTTGTTAAAAATAATTTTTTTACTTGAAGATTCGTCTCGTTCGCTTAAAAATTCAATTATTGGGTTAAATTTTTTTCTCTTATGTCTAAAAAATATGTTTTCACTATAAAATCAACAATTTTATTAAACATTCATCTTGTTGGATGAACTAAACTTTTTTTAAATTGAAAATCAATGTTATTTTTGGTTTCGAATTTAACTGCTTGGTTAAGAGTGGAACTTGTTTTTTTTTTTAAATAATTTTTTTTTTTTGCTGAAATTCATCTCCTAGATTGTAAATTTACCTACTTTGTTAAAAATTTGTTTTTTTGACAGAAAAATGAATATTCTTGGTTGAAAATTCAACTAATTAGTTTTAAATTTATGTATTTTTTTATAATTTGCCTTTTCAATAGAAAATTAATCAGTTTAATTGTAAAGTTCATCTTTTTGATTGCAAATTTAATTATTTTGTTGAAAAATCGTCTTGCTGACTTGAAAAGTGAATAATTGGGTTAACTTTTTTTTTTATGGGAAAAAAATATTTTTTGTTATAAACTCAACGATTTTATTGAACATTCGTCTTTCTGCACAAATTTAACTTTTTTTCAACCTAAAATTCTTCTTGGTTTTAAATTTAACTTCTAGGTTGAAAATGGAGCTTGTTTACAAAAAAAACCATTTTTTGTTGAAGATTTGTCTCCTCGATTGAAAATTCACCTATTTTGTTGAAAATTCGTTCAAAACAAGTGATTGTGATTTGAAAATTAAACTTAACAAAATTGATTGAAAATTAGTTAATTTGGTTAAAAATTCGTCTTTTTAGTAGAAAATTCATCTTTTTGGTCGAAAATTCTCCTCTTTGGTTAACAATTTGAAAAGTTTGATTTAAAAAATCGTTATTTTTTAATCGAAATTATATTTTTAACTTAAAATTTTTTTTTCTAATTGATATTTAATGTATTTAGTAGCAAATCTGTCTTTCTTGGTAAAAAAATGAATTTTCATTGAAAATTTATCACTTTGATTGAAAAATCAACTACTCTGTTTTAAAATAAATTTTCAATATTAAAAATGTATCATTTTACTTGAAAATTCATTTTCTGTCATTCGAAAATTAACTGATTTATTGAAAAATATTTTACTTAGTTGAAAACGCGGTTTTTGAATTAACAATTAAATTTTTATGTAGAAGGTTTCTTGGCTTTAAATTAAAACAATTTTTTGCAAATTAATCTTTTTGTTATAATTGCATATTCTAGAGTTAGGAATTCCACTATTGTAAAAAAGTTCGTCGTTTCAATTTGAAAATTCTTCTCTTTGTTTGAAAATTTATCAATTTCGTGAAAAAATACGTTTTTTCTGTTAAAAATCATTTTTTTTAAACTAAAATTGATCTATCTTGGCTGAACCTACGTGTCTGTCTAAACTATTGTCTTTTTAGCAGAAATTTTTTGTTTAAATTGATCTTTTTGGTATAAAAATCAAAAATAAAATTTTAAGTTTAGATTCATCATTGTTGTTAAAATGCTTTTTTCTTTTTTCATTGAAAATTTAATTGCTTTCTAGAAAATTTGTTTATTTGGCTGAAAATATGTTTTGGGTTGAAGATCTAACTATATTGTAGAAAATATGTAATTTTTTAGCTTTAAATTGCAAAATTTGTTTTGGAAATGAACTTTTTGTCAAAACTGCATGTTTGAGGGTTGAAAACTTAAATATTTTGAAGAAAATACGTCTTTTTGGTCTGCAAATTAATCTGTTTTGGTTAGGGATTCAACTATTTTCTTAAAACTTTATATTTTTTAACTTGGTTCAACTGTTTCTGGTTGAAAATTAAAACATTTTTTGTTGGAAAACTCAAAAATTTATTTATTTGGTTGATAATTCGTCTTTTTAGTAGAAAATTCTTCCCTTTCTTTGGAAATTTCACATTTACGTTGAAAAATCGTTATTTTTGGTTCAAAATTAAAGTTTTTAACTTAAAATAAATTTTTTTAATTGAAAATTTATATGATTTTTGAAAAATTGGTCTCTTTCAATAGAAAAATCTTTAAAAATTCATATTTTTCGTTAAAAATCAACTATTTGGTTATAATAGAATTTTAAGGTTGATGATTCTCCATTTTAGTTGAAAATCCATTTCTTTGGTTAAAAATTTAACTATTTTATTGAAAATTTATGTATTTGGTTAAAAATTGATTCTTTTTGTAGAAAATTTGTAATTATTGGCTTGTAAATGTAATATTTTTGATGATTTTATTTAACTAAAAAGTCTTTCGTGGCTGCAATTTCAACTCTTTTGTACGAAATTCCTTTTTTTTTAAAAAAAGTTAATCTTGTTTGGTTAGAGGTTTCAAGTAGCTTGTTAAAAATATCTTCTTGGTCTCTTTGTTTCAAAATTTAACTATTTTGTTGGAATCTCCCTTTTCCTGAATAAAAATGAATTATTTCAATTTCTCTTTTTAAATGAAAAACTGATCTTCTTGGTGAACAATTTATTCTAATGGTTAAAAATTTTATTATTTTGTTGCAAATACGTCATCTCTTATTGTTCATTCAAACCGTTTCCAATTAAAAACGAAAACTAGTATTTAATAAACTCTATTTATGGCAATGGAATTTCGTTTGAATCAAATTAGAGTGATGTCGAATGGTAGATTTTAAGATTTCAAACTTGTCGCAATCACGGATACATGTAACATAATGGAGAGATCTCATAAACTTTGCTTTTTCCATTACAGAAAAATAATCAATTTATTGCCTCTATAAAATCCAAGACTCAATGTATGAGCCAATTGAAACTATGGTTATGTGGAACGAACTTTAAAGTGATTCCCTAACCACTTGTCTCACACTCCATCCATCACCATGTTGCAATGGAAGCCAATTAATTGGTAGGAAAGATCTGACAGTGGGATAAAAAATGAGGTACTTGCATTTTCATTCCCAGAGGCAAGAGAGCATGGTTCAAACTGATAAGATCTGCCTATAAAGGTGTTATTTTAATCCACATTTACATCAGGTTTTCTATTACGATTACCATTTTAGACTCGTCCCAATCTCTATTTAATGACCGTTTCATTCATAGTTCCACGTGCTGGGTTCGGACGCTTAAGGCATTAATCAGATCCTCTCAAATCTGAATATATTATATGCAGGATTGTGGGAAGAATAAGTGTCACGTGCGCTTTAACCAAACATTGGAAACATTATGTAAATTACGGTCAGATTTAATCACACGAAAACAAAATGGGCAGCTGTGGACTGTAGAAACTACACTGAGAGAAATGGTTAGTTGAACCAACTATTTTTGTTATGATTATTATTATACCATTGAGCGAAATTCCTTTTGAGGTAAGCGTAACTCACTCAGTTGTAACCTCGTTACAGTGCCGGGGATGAAGGAATTCATGAGAGCTTCATCAAGTCATCATGTGTCATAGACAAGACAAAAATACGCAACCATGCTCTCCATGTGGGCTCATTAGTATTCAAGGTCTTTTGCTTCAGGCGTCTCTCATTCTGCTAACACTCTTCAACAAACCTTTCTTATAAACTATTTTTCTCTAACTTTCCTGTAGTGCTAACAATTCAATAATCTGCTCATACAAGCTCTTGTTTTTCTATAGCTTTTTATGCTTGTTATTTTTTCCTTGGTCTGCTCTGGGTATGCTACCATTCGCATTACCTAAATATAATTTTTCGTCAATCGTAACTTCTTTCATTATCTCAACATGACCAAACCATTTTAACAAATTTCAGAGTTGTAAGACACTGTTTTCTCTACAACATATTCTTTAAGAATCCTCTTAATATTTTTGAACCAGTATACTAAGAAAAACCAACATCTTCTGATTAAATCCTTCCTTGTTTAATATCCAATGACATCAGCTGATTATACAACCCATTTGGAAGAATATGTGGGCCATACCAACAAAATCAAAAATTTTCTAGTGTGGGCTAGACCAGTATACTAACCAATCCATCTTTCAATTAAATGTAACAGTTTACCAACAAAATCCAGAATATTTTAATTTAGACAATTCTACCAACAAAATCAACATCTTCTAATTAAATTCTTCCTTGTTCAACATGAATTGATATCAGATAATCATAAAACACGATTGTAAGAAAATGTAGACCAGTATAAGAAAAAATTTCAATATTTTTCTATTATGGATCATTACAACAACAAAATTTAAAATCCTTTAATTAAATAGACCACTATACCAACAATATACAACATCTTCTAATTATAGACCATCGTACAGAAAAATATAAAATCTTCTAATTTAGACCAGTAGACCAAGAAAATCCAAAATCTTCTAATTCAGATCATCGTACCGAGAAACTCCCACCTCCTCTAATTAAATTCTTCCTTGTGCAACATCAATTGATATTGGCTAATCATAAAACACGATTGGAAGAATATGTGGACCAGTAAACTAACAAAATCCAACATTTTTAAATTATGAATCATTACAACAAAATCCAAAATCTTTTAATTAAATGGACCACTGTACCAACAAAATACAAGATCTTCTAATTATAGAAGATTTTACCAACCAAATCTAAAATATTCTAATTTAGACTAGCGCGCCAAGAAAATCCAAAATCTTCTAATTTAGACCACTATACCAACAAAATACAACATTTTATTATTATAGACCTTATACAAGAAAAAAACTAAAATATTCTAATTTAGACTGGCACACCAAGAAAATCCAAAATCTTCTGATTAAGACCATCATACTAACAAAATTCAACTTCTTCTAATTAAATTCTTCCTTGTACAACGTCAATTAAAATGAGCTAAACATAAAACACGTTTGAAAGAAGATGTGTACCAGTATACCATACAAATCCAACAGTTTTTAATTATGAATCATCACAACAAAATCCAAAATCTTTTAATTAAACGAACCACTATACTAACCAAATATAACATCTTCTAATTAAATACCATTATACCTAATATTATAAAATCTTCTAATTTAGACCAGCAGACGAACTCAATGCAAAATCTTTTAATTTAAATCAGTATACAAAGAAAATCCAAAAACTTCTAATTTAGACCATTACCAACAAAATCCAAAACCTTCTAATTTAATTACATATCTCTTAAAAAATATACCAGTATACACGAAAACATTTTTTTGCATAAGGAGGATGAATTACTTGTTGCTGATTTTACTTGAAAGACGCTAGTATTTTCTTTATACAAGAGACCAATTTTCTTGAATTAAAAAAATAATGGAATCAGAACAACTAATTGAATTAAGAATATATTAACTTCAAGCAAATAACTATTGCAATAATTTATTACATCATACTCATTTGCGTGAAGTTTAAAAAATTATTTAATCAAGAATATTATATTCTAATGATAAGTAACTAAAACTCTAACTTAATGTTTCTTGATCCAAGTAAATTCATATACTTATATTGACTACTATTTAATTAGTTTTCATGTTCTTAAGACAAGAAAATGAATGGATTCAGCGAAAAAATAATTTCTCTTAGCACGATGCTTGAATATTTACCCTCGAATAATTTTTAATTTGAAAGGAATGTCAGATGTACTTTGAAGCTGCCAACGTTATTAAGATAAAATCAAATCAGTTTTCTAAATATAAAAAGTGTTCGCAGCATGAAATTTGAGATACAATGATTTTCAGATTAAATAATATTTAATAAATTTAAAACATTGATGCACATAAGCAATTTTAATTGTGCGAATGTAGATCGGGATTGTAAACATTGATAAATCAATGGTGGTGAGAATTTAAATTTTGTAAATAAATGTGAAAAAAATGTTTATAATTTTTTAATAATGATGCAAATATAAATCTAGCTGAATTTAAAGAATTAATTTTTGCTTCATTAAAAACTAATTCCAGTATTCGACCGGAATCTTTTTCATAATTTTCAATTTTATATTCTTACTTGCTACCTAAAATAATACAAAAAAATTCAGCGATTTTTAAAAATATAGAATAAATGTTAAACATAAAAAATTTTTAAAATTTAAGAACTAAAACCACTAAAACTGTTGTTTTTTCATTTGAAAAAATTCCATTGAGTTTCTTTGCCTAAGAGAAAAGAAAATGGAGAAATTCAACTTTCAATTTTTGAGCGCCCCTATTTTACATTATTAGTACAATAGACAGGCTTTCAATATTTGCCACTGAAAGCTTGAATAAATCAATTTTCTGATGTTAATTTTTTTCGAAGGGAAATAGTTGTGCAATTGCCAGTTAATAGTCAAACATTCTTTATCCCAACAGGATACAAC
Organism: Belonocnema kinseyi; assembly: GCF_010883055.1. Taxonomy (NCBI): domain Eukaryota; kingdom Metazoa; phylum Arthropoda; class Insecta; order Hymenoptera; family Cynipidae; genus Belonocnema; species Belonocnema kinseyi. The sequence goes on along the minus strand of NC_046665.1, from coordinate 112,366,285 downwards.
ATCTTCTAATTAAATTTTTAACTGTTTAACATCAATTAACATCAATTAATGATAAAAGATAATGAGAAGAAGATGTAGAGCAGTATATAAAAAAACCGAATATCTTCTAACTCCTGGACCAGTATACCAACAGAATTCAACATTTTCTAATTGAGCAGACAAGTTTACTAACAAAATAAAGTCCTCGAATTAAATAGACAAGTATACCAACATAATCCGAATATCTTTTAAATAAATAAACAATTTTACCAACATTGTCCAACATATTCTACTGAAATTCTTACCTGATTAACATCTATTAACATCAGCTAATCATACAACACGGTTGGAAGAAGATTCAACAATGGAACAAACTAACTATACTGATAAGTTCCTTAAAAGGATTGAAAATAGAGGTATTGGCAGCCGCCTTTTATGGACCAGTATACCAACAAAATCAAAAATCTTCTAATTAGGATCATTACACCATCAAATTACATCAGCTAATTATAGGATGCGGGTGTTAGAAGATATGGAGCAGTATACCAACGAGATATCAACATCTTCTAATTAAATAGACATATTTACCAACAAAACCCAATATCTTCTAATTAAATTTCTAACTGGTCAATGTCAATGAACATTAGCTAATCATAAAACATGGTTGGAAGAAGATACAAGAATAGAACACATTAATTATAGAAAAGGTTCTTTTAAAGGATTGGAAATAGAGAAATTATCAACAGGCTTTCAAAATGGAACAATATATCAAGCAATATATAACATCATCTATAATTGAATCGCAAAGTATACTAACAAAATCAAACATATTGTAATTAAATTTTCACCTGATCAATATCAGTTAAGATTAGCGAATCATAAGACATGGTTAGAAGAAGATACAGCAATGGAACAAACAAATATACAGATGGGTTCTTTCAAAGGAGTAAGAATAGAGAAACTGTCGAAAGCCTTTTAAAATGAACTAGTATACCAACAAAATCCAACATCTTTTAATAAAATTATTACCTGAGCAACACCAATTAACATCAGCTAATCACAAAACACGATTGGAAGGAGATACAACAATGACACAAAACAACCATACAGATGGGGCATTCAAAGGACTGGGATTAGAGAAATTGTCAGAAGCCTTTTAGATGGGAATAGTATCCTAACGAAATTAAAAATATTCTAATTAAATTATTACCTGGTCAACATTAACTAACATAAGTTAATGATACAACAAGGTTAGAAGTAGGTACAACATTGAAACAAACCAAATATACAGATTCTTTCAATGGACTGCGAATAGAGAAACTGTCGCAAGGCTTTTAAAATGGACCAGCATACCAACAAATTGCAACAACTTCTAATTAAATATTTACCTGGTGAACGTGAATTAGCATCATATAATCCAAGAGCACGGTTTGAGTAACATACAACAATGGAACAAACTAATCATACAGATGGGTTCTCGTAAAGGATTGGAAATACAGAAGTTGTCAACAGCCTTTTAAAATGAAACAGTATAACAACAAAATCTAACATCTCCTAATTAAATTCTTACCTACCTGGTCAACATGAATTTACATTAGCTAATCATAAAACAAGTTTGGAAGATGATATAACATTGGAACAAATCAACAATACAGATGGGTTCTTCCAAAGGATTGGAATTAGAGAAATTGTGAACAATCTTTAAAAATAGACTATTATACCAACAAAATTCCAACCTCTTCTATTTAAATTTCTACCTTACAATATCAATCAACACCAGCTTATCATAAAAAACAGTTGGAAGAAGATAAAACAATGAAACAAACCAACTACGCATATGGGTTTAATCAAAGGATTGAAAATAGCTAAATTGTCAACACCCTTTTAAAATGGACTAGTATAACAACAAAATCCAACATTTTATAATTAAATTCTTGCCTTACATTATCAATTAGCATAAACTAATCATCAAACATGGTTAGAAGAAAATAGAACAATGGAACAAACCAAAGATACTGATGGATTCTTTCAAAGGATTGGAAATAGAGAAACTGTCCATAGCTTATTATGGACCAATATACAAACAAAATCCAACATCTTCCAATTTGTCCACGCAGAGCTCTCTTACCTCAACTTTACATATGGGTTCTTTCAAACGATTGGAAAAAGAAAAATGTCCAATAACCTTTCAAAATGGACAAGAACACCAACAAAATTCAACGTCTTCTAATACAATTTTTACCTGGTGAACATCAACTAACATCAGATCATACCAACAAAATCCAAAATCTTCTTATTTTTACCAGTATACTAACCAATCCATCTTTCAATTAAATGTAACAGTATACCAACAAAACCCAACATCTTCTAATTTGGATCAGTATACCATTAAAATTCAACATCTTGTCGTTCAAATCTTACATGGTTGACATGAATTTACATCAGCTTATCATACAACACAAATTAAAGAAGATTATACCAACAAAATACAGCATCTTCTTATTTTACCAATATATCAACAAAATCCAACAGCTTTTAATAAAATGTAACAGTCAACAAACAAAATCAAACATCTTTTAATTAGTCCATTACCGTTTTGCCACATACATTTCGCAAGGATTGCATGCCGAATTTAATATGGTACTGCTATTTTATTAGTTGATATTGCTATCTTATTAGTTGGCACATCCATCTTATTAGTTGCAAGGACTATTCAATTAGTACCAATTACTAATAAAATGGTTGTCGCAATAATCTTTTTGATAGAAAATGAATATTTTCGGTTGAAAATTCTTCTACCTTTTTGAAAATTTAACAATTTTGTTCGAAAATCGTTCTTTTTGGTTCAAAATAAATTCTTACATTTTCATTCATGAGAATGTAATGTAATCGTCCAAATTATCTAGCTCTGGATTAAAAATGTTATAACTTTACTAAATAATTAACCATTTTTCTGAAAAATTATTCTTTTGGGTATGAAAATTCAACATTTTGGATAAGACTGTTTGTATCGTTTACATTTTTTTTTACTTAGAAATCTTCTTCGTTAAAAAACCAACAACTTGCTTGAGAATTGCACTGCTTTGTTAAAAATTCATGTTTTTTTGTTGTTTTCTTATTGAAAATTCATTGCCTCCAATGGAAAATATATTTTCTTGACATTTCTTTTTTGGTGAAAAATTAATCTTTTCAGTTCAAAAATCGTTTTCGAAGTTTTAAAATTCCACAATTTGGGTATAAATTCCTTTTTTTATTTAACTTTTGAACGGCAGTGTCATGCTGTCAATTTTAATAAATAATAATCAAAGATCATTATTTTATGTATGTCAAAAGCACTGAACTGTGAAAAAATAATTCACTATTGCGAAAAACAATTGAATGTTAATTTACTTCAGACAGCCAGTTTCATTCGAGTTGCATAAACATAGCTTTCAGTACCAAGGTGTTTATCATCCGCTTGTAAGAAACTCCAGGTAAATCCATCAGGTGAGGGCTAAATTCAAACTTAATTAAACGGCAGAAAACGAACTTTTCTTCTTGCTTGTAAAATAATTTATTTGGTTAAAAATGTATCTACTTTTTTAAAAAATTGTTTTTTTTTTAAGTTAAAAATGTATGTATTTTGTTGAAAATTGGCTGTTTTTTGTAGAAAATTATCCTTCTTGGTTGAAAATGTATCTACGGCTTAAAAATTCAATAATTTAGTATAAATTTACAGTCGTTAGTAGAAAAATTGCTTTTTTTAATTGAGAATTAATTTTTCTTATACAAATTTAACTATTCTACTTTTAGTTTAAATTTTATTTTTTTAGTTTCAATATTCAGCTACATCATTAAAAGATAGCTGTAATTTGTTGATAATTCTTCTTTCTTGGTAAATAATTTAAATTTTTCCTTAGAATTTGGTATTATTTGTTAATGAATCAACTATTGGGTTGGAAATAAATTATTTTTTATTAAAATAAATCATTTCGGTTTGAAAAATAAACTGGTTTGTAGAAAATTCGTTTTTATTTCTTTAAAATGTAATACTTTAGAATTCTACCAGTTTGCTAAAGATTCCTTTTTTTTATTAAATCAACTGTTTTCAATCAAAAATTAAATTTTTTATGGAAATATCAATTATTTCACTTTTCATTTTCTGGAGAATTTAACAATTTTGTCAAATTAATTTTTTTTTTAATTTAATTTTTTTTTTAATTTTGTCTCTTGTGGTTTAAAATTAAACTTGTTTGGTAAAAATTGCATTTCTTTGAATAGAAATTAGTGAAAAAAATTATCTCTGCCAGTTGAAAATTAAACTACCTGTTTGAAAATTCGTTTTTCTTTCTCAAAAATACATTGTTTTAAAATGAAAATGAAATTGTTCAATTTTTTATGAAACTTTGTCTTTTCTAATTAACAATGTATTTTTTTAATTTTGGTTCTTTTGGTATAAAATTAAGATTCTTCCTTAAAATTTTATTTTCTTAGTTAAAAATTAATTTTTCCGACTTAAAATTTAAGTGTCCCGTTTTTGGTGATAAATTTAAATTTTTTATTTGAAAATTCTACTATTTGGTTCAAAATGTATGCGTTTTGTTAAAGATTTGCCTTTTCTGAATGAAACTTAATCTATTCCGTTGAAAAATCGACTATTTGGTTGAAATTTGAACTACTTTGTTGAAAATTCCTTTTATTTTTGTTAGATTTATCATTTGTCTTAAAAATTCAACAATTTAGTTGAAGATATAAATATTTTCTTAATAAATCGTTATTTGTTTTTTGTTAAAATTGATTTTTTAACTGTAAATTTTATTATTTCAGTTAAAGATTCATCATTTAATTTGAAAATTCATCTATTTGGTTGAAAAGTTGACTACTTACATTTTTTTAAAATACATTACTGTATTAAAAAAATACTTTATTTCATAGAAAATTCACCTTTTTATTCACAGTTTTATGTGTATTACTGAAAATACGTCTTTTAGGCAGAAAATCAATCTTTTTGGTTAAAAATTCTTCTATTTAGTCCAAATTTAACTATTTTGTTGAAAATTTTTTAATTTTTTGTTGAAAATCTAATTTTCTATTGAAAATCTAATTTTTCATAGAAAAATCATGTATTTGATAAAAAATGAAACTATTTGGAGAAAAATAAATTTCTTTTGTTGAAAATTTAAATACATTTTTGAAAATCCCCATTATTGGTTAAAAATTAATTTTCTTAACTGAAAATTTAACTATTCCATTTTTAGTTGAAAATTTTTTATTCGGAAATTGAACTGTTTCGGTGAAAAATTGAACTATTTTGTTGCAAATTTGTTTCTTTTTTTGTGGAAAGTAATTTCTTAAACTTAAAATTGAACTTTTTCTTTTCTGAAAAATCTTTTTTTGTTAAAAGTCCACAATTGTCTCACAAATTCTTTTTTGAAATAAATTTAACTGTTTATTTTAATTTAAAATCTTTATTGATAGCAAAATCAACTAATTTGTTAAAAATTTAACTATTTTGTTAAAAAAAATTTCTTTTTGTTGAAGATTCAACTTGTTGATTAAAAATTTAGCTACTTTATTAAGAATCCTTCTATTTCGGTAGAAAATTAATCTTCTTGGCTTCTAAGTTGTTAAAAATTCAGTATTTATATGTTACTTTGTTTTTATATTTGAAAGAAAAATGATTGATTGTTTGCTTTTTGTGACTTGAAAATTTAATAATTTGGTTGAAACCTTTTATCTTACTTTTCTGAAAAATCATTTTTGATTAAATATCAACAATTTTATTACAAATTCATATTTTTTCGATGAATTTATCTATTTGTTTCAAATAAAAATATTTATTGGTATAAAAATCAAATAATTAGTTAAAATTTTTATCTTCTTAGCCGAAAATTCGTCTTATTCGTTGAAACTACAACCAGTTGTTTAAAAATTTGTTTATTTTGTTGGAAACTCAGTATCTATGTTTTAAATTTTCTTTATATCTGAAAGAAAAATTAGAACTTTTAATTTAAAAAAACTATCGTTTAAACGGCAGTACACCAGAGATCAGAACTTTAATGACAAAAACCTTAACAGAAAATAATTCACTACTGCAAAGAATAAATCAATGTTAATTTAGTTCTGAAAGCCCGTTTCATTCGAGTGAAATAAACATAGATTTCAATGCTAAGGTAGTCATCATCCGCTTGTAAGAAACACTGGCCACATCCGTTAGGTGAGGGCTAAATTAAAACTTAATTGAAAACGAGAAAACGATCATTATGATACAAATCAAAGCAAGCTGTTGATTTCTTCCTTTCTCTCTATTAATTTATTTATTTATTTATTTTTCACTCGTGCAGAAAAGTGTCAGTATTGTCTGCACGAAGGTAATTCAATTTCAGGATGCCATTAATCAAGATATTATTTTCAAGAGATGTGACATTAACAGTTTCTTTTTTATTTAACAAAAATTTATAATAATTAATCTTTAGAAATTAACTTTCAAATAACTGGTCTTTCGTTAAATAAATCAACATTCCTCTATATTTTCTCAGCAGTTTTCTCACATTGTGGGATACATAGTACAATATATATAAGGGAGATTGGTGCACGATGGATACTTATCCATTTTGGATAATTAATTTTTTAGGGATGATATAAATGGACTTTAATAATTTAAAAAATATAGATGCCACTTACTCTAAGAGGATGATATTCCTTTTCTCCCTTTTTATAATTTCCTCTTTTTCCCTGTTTTCTAAAAACTTTCCCTTTTACTCGTTTTTCGTTTGAATGCGAAATGATGTAGAAACCCGAAAAAAAGGAAATTGATTTATTTTTTGTTGAAGTTTATTTATTTTCGGTTCAGAATTCTACTCTTGTATTTTTTTAGAATTAATATCGCGTATGGTTAAAAATGTACTATTTGTTTAAAGATTTGATTCTCACGTTAAAAATTTAAATATTTTTTTTATAAAATTGCCTGTTTTTTAAAATTCATCTTTTTTAGTTTAATGTTCAACGAATTTGCTAAAAATTGAATCTCCTTGTTGAATACTCATAATTTTAGTTTAGAATTCATCTCTTCAGTTAACAATTTAAGTATTTCGTTGAAACAGTTTTTCTTTTGGCTAGGAATTAATGTTTTAAACTTAAGATGTAACTATTTCATTTTTCGTTAAAAATTAATATTTATGATTGAAAATTTTTCTGTTTAAAAAATCCGATTTTTCGGCTGAATTTAACTGCTTTTTATTTGATAATATCATAGTTTTGGCTTGTACTTTCAACAATTGGTTAACAGATTAAACTATTTGGTTGAAAATTAACTTTTACGTTAAAAATTTAATGGTTTTAAAAAAATTAGTCTTTTTGATTTAGGAATCAATTATTGAAAATTCTTCACTTTGGTTGAAAATTAACCAGTTTGGTTGAAAATCGTTATTTTTTGTTTCCAGAATTTATCTTTTTGGCTTAAAAATCCAACTGTTTTTTGGTGAATTTGAATATATTTTGTGTTAAAAGTTTTATTACTGCGCTCTTTAACCAAAAAATTTAATTTTTTTTTAAATTGTTGAATTTTCAACAAAATAAATAAACTTTTAACGAAATAGTTGAATTTTCAACTAAAAATATTAATTTTTTACAAATAGTTGAATTTTCAAATAAAAAAGACAAAATTTCAATTAAAAAATTAATTTTGAACCAAGAAAACGAATTTTCAACAAAATAGTCAAATATTTAACCAAAAGGAGGAATTTTCAACTAAAATTATGAATCTTTAATTGAAATAGTTCGATTTTTACTTCAAAAAAATTCTCAATCAAGAAACAACGATTTTTCAACAAAATAGTTAAACTTGTAACAAAAAATATAATTTCTTAGAGAAAATTAAGAACCAATAAATTATTTTTAACCAAATTCTTGCATTCATTACTAAGTATATTAAGTTTTAATCAAAAGAGATAAATTTTTAACGTAAAATGTAATTGTTGGTATTTCCATCAACACAGATAATAACACAAACAAATAATTTAATTTTTCACCAAATAATATTTGAATTTTCAACTAAAAAGATAAATTTTTAACATTACATGAAATAGTTAAATTAATTAATTTTCAATAAAAAGTTTAAATTTTCATCAGCAACAAAAATTTCAAATATAAGAAGACTAATTTTCCACAAAAAATGGAATAATTAATTTTTTACTTGAAAAGATCTTCATGCTTATCAAAAAAAATATATTTATTTTTTTACCAAAGGGTTTACAGATAAATAATATTAATTTTCAAATAAAAATCTAAGGGTTAAGTCTAAGCTTAAACAAATTCTTTTCCAACAAGGATTAAAAAATATTCAAAAAAATAGTGAGTCGAATTTTTAACCAAAGAGATAAGTTTGTTGTTATTTAAATTTGTTGCTAAACATAAATTTTGGACCAAAAAAGAAAAATTTTTTGCAAACAAGTATTTAAATTTTCAAACAAGAATATTTATTTTTTACCAAAAAAGACCAATTTTTAACAAAATATATGAATTTTTAACTAAAGAGAATAACTTCGCAATAAAAAGCAGAATATTTAAATTTGCAATACAAAGAAAACTAATTTTCATCCAAAGAAACAACAGTTTTGAACCAAAAAGATGATTTTTCGAGAAAAAAGTTTAATTATTTACCAAAAAAGATTAAGTTTAATCAAATACCGGCATTTTCAATAAAATAGTTGGATTTTGATTTTAGAAAGATAAATTCACAATAAAAAATGCGGCCGTAAAATTTTTCGCTTTGAAATAAATTTTCAACAGCAACAAAAAACATCAAATTTTTAAGAAAAATGTCAAATTTATCACGAAATATTTTAATTTTTAAAGAAATAAATGTATTTTCAAGCAAAAACATTAGGTTCCTAATTAATCCATTTTCAACTATATATATAGTTGAATTTTCAACTGAGAAAGATACATTTTCATTTACATAAAAATGGAAAAGTTAAATTTTTCAGTTTAAAAAAATAATTATCAACTCAAAAAAGAAGAATTAGAAAAAAACAGTTGAATTCTTAAGCAAAAATATGACTTACAATGGGATTATTCCGGATTATGTGTTTATGAGATATTTAATTTCTTGATTAATTTTTTTGGACTAAATTCAAATTTGCCCTCTGTTTTTTCACAAGACGTCAGTTTTTTCGATTTTTTAAATTACATTTTTTTCTTGAAAAATCACAAATCATATGATGAAAGGGGGTGACAAATATTGAAATGAAAAACAATTCACGATTCCAATGCCATTATTAAGGCAGAAATCTACAATGGTTTTATTTTTTCAATTTTCTGAATAGTTCCTGAGGTAATACCAAAAAAATATTTTAAACACACAAAAAAATGTTTTGGAAAATGATTTTAATCTTAACTGAACATCATTTATTTTTTAGATCAACGAAATATAGAAACTGTTGTTGCTTTCTATGCACCCGAGACTGTAGAGCAAGAGACCAATATTATATTGTTAAATATTAACCAAAATGAAAGAATAGAACCAAGAAAAATGAACATCGCTCAGAAATCACTGGTTGATCCTTAAAAAATCGTTAAAAAGACTACTATTATATCTAAAGCTCGGCATCCTAAAAAATTGTATCAAAGCGATGAATAAAAACAGAGCTTTACGTTATTTAAAAAGAAAATTCCCTGAGCTTAGGAAAGCTACAATTAAGGAAGGAGTTTTTGATAGGACACAAATCGGACAACTGATGTTGTTTTCTGATTTTGAAAAAAGATGGCCAGGCTTGAGAGACAAACTTGTTTTTTCAGTAAAAGCTGTCATAAACAATTTCTCACAGAACATGTCTCTGAAGATTCACATTTTTCATTCCAATTGGACTTCTTCCCAGAAAAATTGAGAGCAGTTATTAATGATCACGTGGACAAATTGTATCAAGACAACGCTGCAATCGAAAAAAGGTACAAAAATAAGTGCTTTCTGCTGGACTATCATCACTAATCAACCGAATGCTTATCATTGACGAGCATACAAGAGGTAAAGTTTATCGTCAGAAATAGGAACTTATTATCATTTTTCAATAGAAGCTAACAGCTAATAATGAAGAATGAATATTTTAAACTTTGTGAATATTATTTCGAAAACTGTAAATATTGTTGACTTTAATGAAATGAGAAACAAAATATAAATCAAGTGATTCACCTCAAGTGCATGTAAGCCATCAAACTAGCATCTCTATAGACAGAGATACTGCCATATTTAATTATATCGTATAATATCGTTAAATTCTGCTTCAAAAAACACATCGAAATCATAAATTCCTTTCTGTTTCGAAAATTTCTTTCACACTTTTATCACATGATTTGTGATTTTTCAAAAACCATATTCACTAAATTCTTTGAAAAACATGTTGACTAAAAAAATCTCAAAAACCTGAAGTCCTGGGACAAAACAAATAACAGATTTGGATTCAGCACAGAAAACTACTTTGGAATTGATATGTCTCATGCAATAAGCACATACGTTAATTTTGTTGAACAGTGCTAATAGAGTTGTTTCCTTCTCGCATTGGACTATAAAGTATGATTATATGAAAATGCGCATTACCCAGAATAAACCATTCTCCTCGATTATCCGCAAGCTTATAAATAAAATATATGCAATATGAATATATCACTAATATTGCATTGTTCCAATCAGATTTAAAAAATGAAGGAATAGAGACATAGAGTGATATCAGTATCACTTTCTGTAGCCATCAAATGAATATAATCATTCTATCTGGTTCACACGTGAAGCGTGACAAAATATATGGCTTTCCTGCATGAAGCTGATATTAACGTCATGCAATAGGTTATCTAAATTCTCAACATGTTTTAACACACAATCAGCGATACTCGAACAATAAAACTTTGCGCTGTCGGTTCCAATAAACGCAATTGTTACGAAAAGCCATACGAGTAAGGCTTTAACAATATAAGGATAATATAAGGCTTATTTCCACTGTTTCTTTCTTTTTTTTTTATTCAACTATTTTGTTTATTATATATCCTTTTTATCATAAATTCAACTGTTTTGTTGAAACTTCTTCTTTATGGGTGAAGGATTCAAATATATTGCTAGAAATTGCATCTTTTTTGCTTTAAGCTTTTTTGTCGACAAGCCATGCGAGTAAAGCTTTAGCAATATAAGGCCTAGTATAAGGCTTATTTCCATCTTTTATTTTTTGAGCATTCTACTATATTGTTACAAATTTAATCTTTTTTATCAAAAATTTAACTATCTTGTTGAAATTTCTTCTTTATGGCTAGAAAAGTCAACTATATTGCGAGAAAGTTCATCTTTTTGCTTAAAAATGCAACTATTTGTTTGAAAATTAATCTGGTTTGGTTAGGGATTAAATTATTTTGTTAAAAAATTATTATTTTCTCGTTGAATCTGCTGAATTCCCGTTTGCTTTTCAACTTAAAATCTGTTTTGGTTGAAAAATGAACTATTCCATCTTTCGTTAAAAATGTTGTTGTTGTTGTTGTTGTTGTTGTTGTTAAAGGTGGAAATACTGTGTTAAAATTCATGTTTTGTATGCTAGTGATTCATCATTTAAGTTGAAAATTTAGCTCTTCGGTTTTTCAACTATTTTGATATAATTCACCCTTTATGGCTGAATTTAACTGTTTTTTATTCAAAATTAAAATATTTTCGGGCGGATATATCAACTATTATTATATCCTTCAATAAAAATTTATCTTTTTCAAATGAACAATCAAATTTTTTTAAAGAAAATTAATCTTTTAAATTCAAAAATTCATCTCTTTTGGTACAAATTTATCTTATATATTTAAAAATCGATCATTGATCTTTTCAATTTAAGTATTGGATAGAAAATTAACTATTTGGTTAAAAAATTCAACTATTATTTTAGAAATTTTTTATTTGTAATTAAAATATTTTTTGATTGAAATATCATCTTTTACATTTTGTTTAAGAATTCAACGTTTTGGATGGAAAAATAACTTCTGTGTTGAAAGATGATCTACTTTGGAAAAACAAATTTTTTCATAGGTTCAACATTTTAATTAAAAATTCAACTACATATTTCTTTGTAAATTAGTTTTTTTAACATTTAGATTTTCGAGTAGAACATTCAACTGTTTTGAGAAAAATCGTTTTTTTTTTTATTAGAAAATTAAACGGTGTAGTTGACAATTACATTTTTTCTTTTTAATTTAAAAGTTCAACAATGTACTACAAAATTCAACTTTTTCGGTAGAAAAACAAATTTTGTCTATGAAAAACTTTCTATTTATTTCTATTTATAATTTCTATTTATTCAAAAATTCAATTACTTCATTGTAAGTTGAATTATACTTGGTTAAATATTTATTTATTTCTAAAATTTACCTCCTTAACTGACATTTTTTATTTTTTATTAAGTTATTTTGTTGGAAATTTAACTAAATTTTTGAAGTCTTTATTTTCGGTCAAAAATGCAAATGTTGTGTTGGACATACATATTTTTGGAACTAAAAAATATTATTAGAAAATTAATCTTTTTGGTAGAAATGTCATCTTTCTTGGTTGAAATTGAACAGTTTTGTTGAAAATTTAACTGTCTTTACAAACTTTGTTGCTGAAAATTCATTTAGTTTTTGTTGGAAATTAATTTTTTTACCTAAAAATGTAACTATTCCATTTTTTATGGAATATTTATTCTTTGTAAATTGGAAATTCTACTATTTTGTTAAAAATTCTTATTTTTTGGTAGAATTCGAATAATTCAACAAACTAATTGTTTTTTGTTCTAATTTTAATTATCTGATTGATACTTCAAGTCGAACATGAAAAAATGAAAACATTAAAATATTTGAACATTAAACGATTACAAAATAAAAATATTAGAACATTAAAACCTTAAAACTCTAAAACATTAAAACATTAAAAACATTAAAAACATTAAAAACATTTAAAACATTTAAAACATTAAAAACATTAAAACATTAAAACATTAAAACATTAAAATATTAAGACATTAAAACATTAAAAAATTGAAACGTTAAAACAAAACATTAAAATGTTAAAACAAGACATTAAAATGTTTCCAATAAACGCAAATGTTGCGAATAGACATTCGAGTAGGGACTTATTTCCACTTTCATTTAAGCACGTGAAACAACATCACTAGGGGAATTTTCTAATAACGTCTAAACATCGATTAGAAATACCCAATAAGGAATGCATTTAATTACGATGGGAAAAGATTCTGCGACTTTTTTATAATCTTTAAATATATGTAGCTGGGATTTAGTTATTCTAGATTTAGTGTTTCTGAGAATTGACGCCGCGCCGCAGTGTTCACTCAGGCGTGACAAAACAGAGGGAGAAGCAGGACACAGATAAGAAAGTAACATTTTAATTACTGATTAGCGAACAGTTTCAGATTAATCTGAATATCTACTTCGAATCCGAATCATTCACTTTTGAGGATGCAAAAATAAATTTTCACACATCTTCATTGGAAAAAATATCCAGTTTACCTGCATGAAACTCCAAATCTCTATGACTCTGGAAATATTCTTTTTTAATCAAAAAGTGGTTTTTTAGGTTTCCCTAGTTACGAATCCCACTTCTGGAAGATTTGAAATTTACTAGGACGAACATAAAATGTTCTAGAAAACAATGGATTTGGAAAACATTTTTTTTCAGCTAACAAAATTAATTTTTTACAAAATAACAAATTTTCGAAGAAATAGTTCAATTTTCAACCAGAAAGATCAATTTCCTACTAAAAAAAAAGAAATTTTCAACAAACTAGTTACATTTTTATCTGAAGAAAAACAATTTTCTATTAAAAGAGATGAATATTCAAACCGAAAAGACGAAATTTTATCTCAGGAGTTGAATTTTAAATCAAAAAGATTCTTCAGTCTGAATAGAAAAGAAATTCAACCAAATTTTTGAATTTTAAAACCGAAAGGATGTATTTATTACAAGACGTTAAGTTTTGAAGAAGAAAAAGATAATTTTAACACAATGGTTGAAATTTCTACTAAAATTTTTCAATTTTCATTCTAACAAAATAGATAGAAAAAGAATTTCCACCACATTGTTGAATTTTAAACAAAATACATCAATTTTCAAAAAATACTTGATTTGTTTATTTATTTTTAATCAAGATAGGAAAAAATTTTAACCAAATTGTGGAATTTTCAACAAATAGTAAAGTTTTAAATCAAAAGATTTTTATTTTCAAACAAAAAATATGCATTTTTAACCAAAAATAAAATAGTTCCATTGCCAACCTAAAAAATATAAATTTACAACGGAAAATTCGATAGTTTATATTTCAACTAAATAAAATTTTAATTTTAAATCGAAAAAAGTCGAAAATAAAAAAAATGTAACCAAATTTTTTAATTTGCAGCAAAAAACGAAAATTTTTCACAAGGCATTTTAATTTGTAACAAACAAAAAAATGAATTCGTAAAAATATTTAATTCAAAAAGATTAAATCAAAACGAAAATTGTGATAGTTGATATTTTAACCAGAAAACTTTTTTATTTTAAATCAAGATAGAAAAAAAAAAATTAACAAAATAGTTGAATTCTCAACAAATAGTAAAGTTTTAAATTAAAATAGATTAATTTTCAAGAAAAAATATCAATTTTCAACGAAAAATAAAATAGGTAAATTTTTAACCCAAAAACAATAAATCACAACGAAAAATGTGATAGTTAAAATCTCAACCAGAAAACATTTCAATTTAAGTAAAGATAGAAAAAAATTTAACCAAATCGTTGAATTTTCAAGGGAAAAGAATAAATTCTCAACCAAAAATAAAATGGTTCATTGATAGCCTAAAAAAGATATCACAACGAAAAATTCAATAGTTAATATTTCAACGAAATAAAATTTTTAATTGAAAACAAAAAAGTTGTAACAAAATTGTTGAATTTTAAATAAAATAGTTGAGTTGTTAACCTAGACGATTTATTTGGACAAAAAAAGGAATTCTAGGCGGAAAAAGTATCAAAAACATTAAATCAAAAACAGTCGAACTCAACCAAAAAAAGATTGATTTTCAACCAAACAGTTGCATTTTAACAAAAAATACGAATTTTTATTCAAACAGATGAGTTTTTGAAAATAAAAGACGATTTTTCAAGAAAGCCGTAGAATGTTTAACCAAAAAAATTTGCGTTTTAACAAAATTATTGAATTTCCAACATTTTCTCGCTTTAAAATGAATGGCATGGAATAAATCGCGTACTCTCTTGATTGTCTCGCGGATAGTCTTAAATAGTGAAATAAATGCTTGATTTTTATTTTAATTACTTGAAACTATACTTTCTTACATAAAATTAACCGGGACTTCAAATTTCGTAATCCGTATCACTTTCAACAAAGTTTTCATGCTAATTTTTTAATGTTTTTTTTATTGTTTTTTTTTGTATAAAATGCGAAATCAAAATTCTCAAATAATTTTTTTAATTTTCAAGAAAAATATGACTTTTTAATTCATTAAATGAGGATTAATGTTTATTTCAATACGAAAAAAAAATTTTTTTAATTTTACAGTATAAAAAATTTATTTAACTTATTCAGTTATTTTCCAAACTTAAACATATAAATTTGCAACAAAGCAGTTGAATTTTCAAAATTTCAAAATTTTTAACGAAAATGGAAGAATGTTCGGCTCAAAAAGACGAATTTCAAACAAAAAATTTTATTCTTAAGCCAAACAGACTAATTTTCCACAAACCAGTTACATTTTCAACCAATAAAATGAATCCTTAACAAATGAAATTATTTTTTAAGAAATTAGTTAAATTTTCAGCCAAAAAATTCAATTTTTAATCAAAAAAATTAAATGCATATCAAAAAAAGGAATTGAAAACAAAATACATTAATTTTCTAACAAATTGTTGAATTTGGAACTAAAAGTAATCAATTCCAAACCAGAACCAGAATAGTTAAATTTTCATTTAAAAAATTAATTTTCAACCATATAAAAAGAATTTTCGAGAAAATAGTTAAATTTTCAACCATAGAAGTGAATTTTCTACAAAATTGTTGATTTTCTAAATTAAAATACGAATGTTCTACAAAAAAGTTGAGTAGAGAATACTCAAATTTGCAGTTACTAAAATAATTTTTAAAAAAGGAAAACGATTTTTCAACAAAACAGTTCAATTTTCAAACAAAAACTTGTTTGTTAAAGTACTTCAACTTTCAATCAAGCAGGTTAATTATAAAAAAAAATTCTGACAGAAAAGTATACCAAATATTTTATAATTTAGCTAGCAGAAATTTTGGTTTTTAATTGCAACCGGACTGTAAAAAAAAGCCAATTTTTAATTAAATAGTTGAACCTTCAACTGAAACGGATATATTTTGGAACATACAGTTGCAATTTGAATAAAAAAATATTAAATTTCTATCAAGGGAGATTATTTTTCAAACTAGAAAAACGAATTTACAAAAACAAAATATTTTTATTAAAAAACATGACAAATTTCCAACAAATTTTTTAATTTTTAACAAAATAGTTAAATTTTCAACCAAAAATAATGAGTTTCTAACAAAAATATTGAATTTGTAACAAATAATTCATATTTTGAGCAAACAATAAAATTTCTAACTAAATGAGATGAATTCTCAAGCAACAAAATTAAACTTTAACCAAAAACAGTTTGATTTTTAAATAATAAAGATGAATTTTTAATAATTACATTTTTTTAACAAAGAAGCACAAATTTAAACCAAGTAGTTGAATTTCTAAACAAGAAAATATGAATTCCAAATAAAAATTTTAAAAGTTTAATTTTGAACTGAAAAGGATCAATTTTTAACAAAAAAAAAAAGAATAATCAAATTCTCAGTTATTAAAATTATTTTTGAACAAATTATTTAAATCTTTATCAAATAGTAAAATTTTCAACCACAATAGATCAATGCTAAACCAAAAATCCAGTAGTAGAATTTCCAATTAACAAGAATTAACGTTCAACGAAAAATAGTCTAGAAATAGTATAGATCTATGAATTCACTTCGTATTTAAACAAAAAAGAAACAATAAAAAAGTTTCTTGAAAATGGTATCTATTTAGACGCTTTACTTGTAAAATAAAATTAATAATTTTCATTTTTGCAAACATTGAAAAAAATGGTTATTCACATGT
>NC_046665.1:112341443-112349151 GCF_010883055.1 Belonocnema kinseyi | reverse complement strand
ATATGGTTTTTAAACAGCCCTTCATGAAATTAAGAAAAAAGTCAAATCAAAAAAGTAATTCAAACTGCGATATTTTCCAATAATTATAGCTTCTTTTGAGAAAATGGTCGTAACAGGGAAACTAAGAGATACCTTTGCAGATAATAGCAGTGTTCGCGAAGCGTGCTAGATATCTGCATCGATTATGTCGTTTTTCATGTCCAGTCTACAATGTTGTTTCACAGCGTGAATGGCGTGCCGAGACAAGAAATTGCTCGACGATTTTAGTATCGTCAAGTCAATTGTCTCAAATGAGTCGTCACGTGTCGATAGAATGGGTGTCATAACTACCCGTATAGAAAGCATTCTACATATACTACCGTCAGAAATTGTCTTGAACTAGCGAGAATTCTACTAAAAATCAATGCTGATTTTGAAACGTGAATACTCGTTCGAAAAAGGAAAAAAAATATTTTTCTAAAGACCGTTGGAAAGCTTATGAAATTCCGCTTCCAATGATCCCTAATAGAGCTATTTTTGGCCTTTTAAAAAGAATATAGCACGTGAAAAGTAAAAAAGGTAAGAACGGTAGGACTCGTCGGCTCGGGATAGACCCCCTCCACTTTCGATCACGCAGGTCTCAGAAACAAATGCCTGTGCGCGTGCGCCTACCTATCGCGGCTAACGAAGAAGTTCACGAGTGGTCCACTACTTCGCTCTGAAAATTTCAATCGATCCGACGAGTCCTACTCCATTTCTCGAATTTTGTACCTCGACTTTAACTCGTAGCATACTCTTATAAATTTTTAGCAAAAATCTGAAATTTATATCACAGATTCTTTGAAGTCTTATTTCCAATTTAATCCAATAATTTTTTTTTAACTTCAAAAGATCCCAAGATATGCCTAAAAATTTCCAAGAATATCTGCGACAAGTTTTCGTCCGCGATCACCGTTGTCGGCTGCGAGAAGGGTGATTGCCGAAAATCACCCAAAAATGTAATACTAGACTCTTTTACCAAAAAGAAGTAACTTCCGGCCAATAATAGTTGAATTTTTTACCAGAGGTAAATTTTCCAATAGAAAATGACAAGGTGGAACTTTTTCCAATATGAAGTTTTTTTCCTATAAACATTTTTAATAATGAAATTTAAAAAGTTAAAAAAGTTCCCCTAATTCAATTGTTTGTTAAAACAAAAATCATCAGAACTCGACCAAATATTATTTAAACCATTTTAAATTTGATAACACACGCAGTATAATCTAATAATGCCTACAAAATGTAGAAAAAATTTTTTACTGAATATTGTTTAATAATAATTATTTTCAAATTTTAACTTTCAATGAGCCATTTTTTCATCACTGTTAAAGGAAGACTTTTAGAAATTTTTAGATTGATTCATTAAAAATTTATGCCTTCTTACAAAGTACCTAATTCCGTCAATTTCTAATAAATCAATCTAAAGAATTCAAACATTTTATTTGAATATGCAGAAACAAATACCTCAATAGAATTTTTTTTAACTTTGAATTTTTTATACTTTTTGTCGATGAAACTAAAAAAAAATATTATTACTGACCGGTCTCAATTTTCAATGGAATACATTATTGAATATATTATTGAACATCAACTTTTATTATAGAAAATTTTAATCCGGAAAAAACTTCAATTATACATTTTTCACCCTCTCAATTTTCAATCGACTTACCCCGTATTGAGAAATTAAACAAAACCTGGATCTATTCCTAATGTCTCAAAGAAACTTTCTAGTACTGTTACCAATAAATCGAACCATTTTGTATATTGTTCAGACCACTCTATTGCATATATAATTTTGATCCAATTTTGGGATAAAATTGTTATAAGTTTTTTTTTAGTTGACATTTACGATTAAAGTAATAAATGTTATATCGTAAATCTCTTTGTCAGAGAAAAAGATTGACAAATGATACAAACGCCTACAAAAAAGATTTATTTTTCAACAGGCTATCTCAGTAAATTATAAGGTCAGAGATAGTGAATGAGAATGATGAATTCATGAATCCATTAGGTGATTAAAAAATGGAAGGCTTCAGACTCGTGCTTCTAAAATTTGAATTTTCATGCAAGAAAATAAATATTGACTCTTATATCAAATTGTGGATGTATATAATTATTTGTTACAAGTCGTAGAGTTCTTATATGACAAAAAAACTTTTTTTTAACCTTTATTCAATCCTTCGGCACGTGGAGCGTTTTATCTTTAAAGGTAAAAGTTATTCTAGAGAAGAGGAATTTCTTTTAAAATATTAAATGTGTGGTATTTTGAGCAATTTCCACAAGATTCTATTAATTAGCGTTTAATTAAAAGTCAAGAAAACAATTTATACCAATGATTGTATTTGTATACAATAACTTTTACCCTGAATTTTATACTCTAAAACGATTTTTTTTGTCTCTGAAAAACAGATCAATTTCTTTTAGCAAAAAAAATTATTAAAAGTAATAAGAATAATCAAATGTTTTTTCTACCAAAGTTGTTTCAATTGAGCATGGACAAATTTAAAATATAAGAAATTTTAAGAGTCTCCGAAAAAAATCAGTGATAATTATTACTATTCATAATTAAAGAATTTTCACTTGCAAATCTATAAAATTGAATAATTTCAATGATTCAAAATTGAATATTTTCAAATTGCATATCGTGACAAATCATAATTTTACATTGTAAATATTTAGGATTAAACTATTCCCAAAAAAGTTCAAATATGACTTTTAAAATATAAATCTTGAGAATTTAATAATTTTAAATTTTATGTACATATTTTAAATTGAATAATTTTACATTTTTTAAATTCAAAAATTTTCAAATTCAAATTTAAAAACTTGTAAAAATTTTAATTCTAAAGCTTTAAAATTAAAGAACTTCGAATTTTATTCAAACTGCAGTCTGTTCGAAATTTAAAAAAAAATCTGTTTTCACTTAAAGTTGTTTTAATTGAGTGAAAATTATTTCATATAATTTATGTAAAAAATGTAAAATGTAAAAAATTATAAGGGTTTTCAAAGAAAATCAACACTGCCATTATTAATATTCAGAATTGAAGCAAATCACTTGCAAATCTATAAAATTGAATAAATCTTTATCTTAAGTCTTAGAAATAAAATAATTTTCCATTCTTAATCTTCAGAATTGAAGCATTCCAAAAAAAGTATTCAAAATTGTATCAAAACTGCATTAAAGAATTTAAAATTGCAATGATCACAAATTGAATATGTTCAAATTTCAAATCGTTTAAATTGCAGAATTTTACATTGTAAATATTCAGGATTAAACTATTGCCCAAAAAACGTTCAAAATTACTTTTTAAATCTAAATCTTAAAACTGAATAATTGGAATTCTATATTTTTCAATTTAAACTTGAAAAACTTGAAAAAATCTTATTCGTAAAACTTTATGCCTAGAAAATTTTGAATTTTGAAAAATTACAAATAAATATTATCCAAGTTTTAAGTTCTACTATTCCAAATTCTATGATTTTTATGATTAACATTGAAAACTTTAAAATCATCAAAATTAAAGAATTTTGGTATGCATTTTTAAAATTGAAGAGTAATTAATTGTAAATGTTCAAAATTTTGAATTTTCAAAATTAATTAATTTTGTAATTTACCTATTCCAAATAAGGTATACAAAATTGTATCATTTTTCTTTTATAATAAAAAGATACAATTTTGAACACATTTACATTTATATAATACATATATAATATATAATATTTATTATAAATTTATATATTCACTAATTTATTTATACATATAATATTTATATAATACATTTTACATTGAAGAATCTTCGATTTCAAATATTTAACTATTCCAAAATGACGTTCTAAATTACATTCCTTTAAAACATAAATCTTGAAAATAAATAATTTGCAAATCTATATTCTCAAAATTCAAGAAATTTTAAATTTAACTTATAAAAAGTAAAAAATTTGCAATCCCACGCTTCAAAACTGAAAATTTTTTATTTATAAAAGTTATAGTTATAAATTATACAACTCTTATGTTTTATGATCAAAAATGTTATTATTTTTATGCTTATTTTTTCAAAATTTATTGAATTTTGAAGATTTAGAATTGGAAACTTGACATTTTTTAAATGGGAGAGTTGTTAATTTTTTGAATTCAAAATAAAAAATTATGTGATTTTTACATTTTACAATTAAAAATTCTGTTACTTTGATGATTTACAAGTACATTTCAAATCTCTTAAATTTGACAATTTCTAATTACAAACTTAACTCTTTATTTTCTAACTTTAAGAATTGTTATTTATGCATTTTTTAAATGGTAGATTTTGTTATTTCTATTCCTCAAAATTGTAGAACTTTGAATTAAAAATCTTTAAAATTCAAGACTTTCCAATTTTTAAAAATTGTGATTAAAAATTATGGAACTTCCACGTTTTACAATTTAACGTGCTGTAACTTTGATGATTTACATCCGAAATTTCTGGAATTTGGAACCTTTTAAGCTGAAAACTTAGCTTTTGAATTTCCAATTTTCAGAATTGCTATTTACGTATAATTGAAATTTAAGAATTTTTAATTTTAGAAATTTACAATTTTAAAATTATGCGAGTTTTGAGTTTTACAATTTAATATGCTGTCATTTTGATTTGATGATCCATATTTAAGAATATTAATATTAATAATTAATTAATTGCTTTAATTAATCTAATTGATATCATATTTGAGAATATATCTTTAAAATAAAAAATTTTTAATTGTAACTTTTTAAATTATAGGACAGTTATTCGAAAATATTTTAAATTGTTAAATTTAAAATTAAATATAAGTAAATATTAAATAAAAATCACATTCAAAATTAAAAAAATTTTATGATCAATGTTCGAAATGTATTCAATTTTAAAAACTTCAAATTGAAAATTCTTGGCTTTTGATTTTTAAACTTCAAGAATTGTTATTTACGCCTCTCTGAAATTAATTTCAAAAGAATTTGAATTGAAAACTTGACTAATGATATCAAAAAACATTAAAATTTAAGAATGTTTATTGAAACACCTTCAAAATCCTTAATTTTGGAAATGCATAACTAAAATTTATGCAAAATTTCGGTTTTAAAAGTCAAAATCCTGTAAAAAATAGCGCACGTGGCGTGCTATTTTTTTATTGAAGAAAAAGGTTGATCGAGGTTTCTATTTTTAAAGAGCATTCAAACCGTTTTTTCTCTTTCATAATAAACTTACTAAACTGCGTCAATGAAAAGCAATTTCGATAAAATCGAAAATAGAAACACTAAAGATAAAAAAACGTTTTAATAAACAATAAGCTTATTTGCGGGTCGCAGCAAGGTTCTATTCTGAACGATTCTGAAGGTGTTAACTGAATCCCATGTATTTACTGTTAGAAATCCTCATAAAAATGTCTTTCATTATAACATGCTTCTTTCACACAACACCATAGTTATGCCGGGTGTCTACTATGGTGGTCCAAAAATTCATTGGAAATTTTTTTTCTAATCTTTATGTATATCATCCGGAAATTTGTTCGAATCCACATAAAAATAAATACTTTTTTATGATATTTAAAGATGGCGCAAGCCCCATGCATTTTAACAAGTATTTTCCATAAAAAAAACGTTTTTGTAAATTTTATTCCAAATCGTCAGTATTATCTGAATCGAGTTGAAAATCAAAATTTATTTTGATAATAAGCTATAGATAAGAAATAAAATATTACTTTTCAAATAACACCTCCATAAGTATCTTTTGTGGGGTCCCAAGAAAACTCCATAAGGAGAAAAATGGGTTTTGCGAGTTTTTAACAATAATTATGATTTTTTGTGTTTTTATTGCAAATTGTTTGTTATGTATAAAATATTGCACTAAACTGATAATTATATGTTTACATACATTTTTTAAACAATTTATCATTGTTTTGAGCAATTTTCTCGTAGAATGGAAATATAAAGTCGCAGTTTTTTCAGAAATAATGTCACTTTTTATCCAACTTGAAATTAAAATAAAGTAATGGTTAATTAATCATAATAAACGCAAGTTTTGATATAGTTGATTATTATTATTAATAATATTGTTTTTAAATACTGCTAGAAATTGCGGTTTTTTCTGAAATTTCTTAGTTTTGGTCCACTTTTCAATTAAAGTTAAGTAATAATTCAGTAAATTTAACAAAAATAATTGTTTGAACAATTTATTATTGACAATAATAGTCTCTTTGCTTAATGGTAGAAAGTTGCGTTTTTTTCGAAAAATTTCAACTGTTTGTCTGCTTTTCATCTGAAGTGACTCAATAATTAATTTTATTTAGCAAAAATAAATGTTTAAACAAATTATTGTTGTGTATGACTAGCTTCATTCATATTAATACCAGATAGTCGCGGTTTTTTCTGAAATGTTAAACTTTTTATCCATTTTTCACTTAGTGAGGTAATAATTAATGCAAGTTATAAAAATAGTTTTTAAAACAATTTATTATCGTTTATAACTATCTATTTTTAAATAACTTCCAGAAAGTTGGGGGTTTAAAAAATATTGTCCTCCTTTTTCATGAATACATTTTTCTGAAATTAAACCAATATTTGGAATAGTCATTAAATTTTCTACATGGATCACATTAAATGCAAATTTTTTTAAGTTCTTACTGAAAGCTTTTTTTCTTTTCCTGATGTTAATAATTAATTTTTTGTTCCTAAATTTTATTAATTATGAATTTACTAAATGAAAAGTTAATAAAAAGTTAAAATTTTCAGAAAAAAACCGCAAATTTCTGGCAACTATTTAAGAAAATATAATAACAAACAATAATAAATTGTTTAAACAGTTATGTTTTTAACTTACATTATTCCATGTCTTACCATATAAGTTAAAGGTGTCAGAAAGTGGAAAAATTCAGACTCTATTTTTGAAAATTAATTAATTAATTTTAATTTTTTTATTTTTCCTTTTTGGTAAAAATTAATCTTTTTAGTGGAATATTCAATTACATGGTCTAAAGTAGGTCTTTTTTTAAGCAATTTTTTTTAGTTAAACCATCTTAATTTTATTTGAAAATTCATTTTTTTGGTTGAAAAATGAGTTATTTTGTTGAAAATTCTCTTTTTCTGTGACTGAAAATTATTTCTTTTTTAATTCCTGCGAATATTTTCAAATAGCCTAAAATTTTTTTAATAATCTGAAAAACCCTTAGAATTCATTACATTTACCGAAGTCATGAAAAATCTAAGAAAATACCCTAAAAATCTGTTTAAATATTTGGAAATTTTGAAAACCTTCTAAATACCTTGAAAATTTTTCATTGTCGTAATACAAAACATTTTCAGTAAAAATAATTCATTTTCATCCAAAATGATAAAATTGATAAAAAATTTGAGTTTTCAACAAAAAATATAATAGTTGATATTTTCACAAAAAGATTTTCACTTTCAATAAAAAAATGGTAAAATTAAAACAAGAATAAGAATATTTAACAGACGAATTAAATTTTCAATCAAGAAAGGTTTTTCGATCAATGCAGAACAAAAATCTCATTCAAAAGGTTGAGTTTTATATTTATAAGGACAAATTTTTGAAAATAAAGTTGAATTTAAAAACTGAAAATAAGAATTATATACAAAAATAATAGAATTTTCGATTTAAAAAGACTAGTTTTCAACAAAACAGTTGAATTTCTAACTAGAATATATCAATTTTATATCAAAGAT
>NC_046665.1:112312656-112341343 GCF_010883055.1 Belonocnema kinseyi | reverse complement strand
TTAATTTGAAAAATTAAATTTTAAACAATAAGAACGGATTTTCGATCCAAGTTAAATTTTTCACCAAAGGAATGAACTTTTAACAAAAATTCTGCATCTTCAATACAAGGAAAAAAATGGAACCGAATAGTTAAATTTTTAATTTAAAAGTTTACATTGCAACCGGGAAAAGACATATTTTCAACAAAAATTAAAAAGTTTAATTTTAAGTTAGAAAAATAAGTTTTTAATTAATTAAAATAAATTTTCAACTAAGAAGATTAATTTTCGATAGACTAAAATTGCGACAAGAAATATACAGTTAAATTTCTTATTGAAAACTTAATTTTAAATAAAAAAGAAACTTATTTTCAAACAAAGAAATGAAATTTCAAACAGAAGGATTATTTTTTTACCAAGAAAGAAAGATTTTCAACAAAATATATGAATTTTCAACGAAATATTTTAATTTTTAATTGAATTTTCAACCTAAAAAGTTATATCGCTAAAAAAGACAAACTTTTAACAAAATAGATGATTTTTAAACTGAAAATGATAAATAAAAAAAATAGAATAGTTTAATTTCAAGTCAAAGAAATAAGTCTTAAACCAAGTGAAATCAATTTTTAACGAGCTAATTAAATCTTCAAAGAAACAGATGAATTTTCAACCCACAAGATTAAATATTTACAAAAAAAATTTCGACGAAATATAAAATAGTAAAGTTTTTCATTTAAAAAATGAATTTTCAATTTAAAAAAACTCACTTTTACTAAGCAAAATAATTAATAAAATACATGAATTTTCAATCAAATTTTTTAATTTTTGATTAAACTTTCAATAAAAAAGTTTAATTTCTATCGAAAAAAGACCACTTTTTAACCAAAAATAGAATAGCTTAACTTTTAATTAGATAAATAATTTTTTCAACCAATCAAATAATTGTTAAGCGAAAAAGTTTAATTTTCAACCAAACAAATTAATTTTCTACCAAAAATATTAAATATCTATACAAAAAAAAATTTCAGCGAAACAGTGGAATTTTAAACCAAGCAAATGAATTTTCTGCCAAAAGGAATAAATGTTTATAAAAAAAAATTGTCGACGAAAAATGTAGTATAATTTTTAGTTAAAAAATTTATTTTCAATAAAAACACAGATTTTGTATAAAAAGAGAATCATTTTTAACAAAATACATGAATTTTCAAGAAATTATTTTAATTTTTAATGGAATTATTAATATGAAAGTTCAATTTTTATTCAAAAAGGTTAATATGGCACCAAGATGATGAATATTCTACCAAAAAAGACACACAAAAGTTTCAACAAATTACAGAAATTTGTGAAGAAATTGTTTAAATTTTAACATCAAACATCATATAGTTTAATTTTTAGTTAAACAATTAAGTTTCGACAAAAAATATATTTTTGAACCAGAAAGAGTAACTTTTTACACAAAAAGATTAATTTTTTACCAAAAAAGATTAATTTTTAATAAAATACATGAATTTTTGCCAAATGGTTGAATTTCCAACTAAAGAAGATGAATGTTCGACCAAACATGGAATAGCTAAATTCTCAGTTAAAACGATAATTTAAAAAAACGTTAACAAAATAGTTGATTTTAAAAAAAGGAGATTTTTCAACTAAAATGATGAATTATGAATGAAAAAAATTAATTTTTAACACAGTAGTTCTTTGTTTTGTAAAACGGGTAACAATGTTCTAGTCTTTTAAAATCCTTCTAAATCTGAGGAAATTCTTTGCAATCCCATATATTTTTTTAATCTCCAAAAAACCCCTTGAAATTTTTGAAATCGTAATAAATCCCTTAATCAACTTTAAGTAAAATCCCTTGGACTGCCTTAAAATTTTTTTTATCTTTTGAAATCCTTGAAATGTTTGAAAATCTATAAAAACTCCTTAAAATGATTAAAATCTTTGGAAATTTTACAAATCCTTTGAACTCTTAAAAAAAATAGTCCCGTTTATAAACCCTATTTTTTATTTATAAATAATATATTCCTTTTTAACCTGAATATTTTTAAAAGAAATAACCTAAGCTTTTTTCCAATAAAAAAGAGTTTGATGAATTGATGAATGAAAAATGATTTTATTTAAATTGTAAGAACTTTAAATTGATGAGAATTATAATAAATGTTTTAGTTTTTTAATTTGTATGACTTGCCCATCGGGTGCGAAATTTAAAGACGTTTTTAGAACGTCCAAAGAACGTTCTAAGTCAGACCAAAAAACGTTCAAAAAAGGTTCAATGTTCCAAATACGTCCTAAAAACGTCTTGGCACATTCGGGCCCACTCGGTGGCAAAATTTTTGGTAAACAGGAAATGACAAGACACTTGTTTCTGTTTTTAGAGGCTTCTTCTGCTTCAAACCTGTTTGTTTCTTTAATTTGATTACAATTTGCGTATCAATTTAACACTCTTGTTACAAAAACACCATTAAAACTGTTCATGCTATTTACTCAAAAAAAAAAAAATGTACCCACCTGTAAATATGGACTCGCAGCAGAAAGGACCAAGCGATGAGCCAGGAATCTTTGACCTCCAGGACAGCAGAGCGCGACATCCGCGAATCTTTGAGAGAGCATTGCTTCCCTCAAAAAATCCCCCACATCCGGCGCCCTTCCAGAAACGCGAATCACTTCCCCCATCATGATTTGCAATTTTTGTCTTGTCACAACACCACCAGTTTTGGGAAATCACAAAAGTCTCACGAAATTGGTCACACTTGATGCACTGACAGTCTTTGTTTTTAAAGTATCACATGTTAGTAATGGTAGCAGAGTCAATAATCCAATGATGTCTCAATGTACCTTCAATTACTATTCAATCGATTTCGCCTTGCCGGCGAGCACTTCGTGCCCCTTTTCAATACCTATGGAATTATCAACCGCTGTAATTTTGTAAATAACCCAACGCACGTGTTTCGCATGTTCTATTGCAACGTGATGCTAAAGTTCCTCCCGTGGAACAAAAAAACTTTCAGCTAATCTTCAATCATGCAAATGTTTAACAGACATTTTGAAATAAATCTCATCTTTTTTTTTATTGACAATTCTTAAGATTCACTGAGTGATGTCGATGAAATGTTGACATCAGAGGATTCTCAGATGATCAGGAGATTGTCTTCTTCCGGAAGACCTTGCATGAGAATCTGGGTGGGCGAAGACCTCGAAAAAAGAGTGGAACTTTTTGAAAATAAGGGTTGGTCGGACGTGAAACTGATCAAGTAGGAGACACGAGGAGACATGGGAGAAATCTCCGGATCGGATGTGAGCTCGATGCTTGGAAGTAAGCCCTTCGCTGAGCGACTCAGCTGGGCGACTGCCACCTGAACACCTCAGGTGAGCAGGCCACCGCCGTTGCTCCTTGCAGTCTCCTCTCGAAGAACTCGAAAGAACTCCTCCCATATTTGACCCCTCTTTGCCTCTCACCCGCGACTCTAAAAGCCTCCGCGGGATTCGACTGAAATTTCTATCGCCGAATCTTCCGCGGATTCTGTGGGTCCAAGTAGTCTTTAGTGGTACTAGACTACCATGTGCGCGCGCCAGTGCACAGTGTATTCACTGATAGGTCTCCGAGATTAATTTTTTTTTTTAAATTGTCAAAAAATGGCCCCTGATTACGAATATCTTGGGTAGGTTTTCGAAATATGGGTGGATTTTTGTTTAAAAAATTTTTGTCAACAATTCAATTATTTATTTACAAAAAAATTATGAAACCGTTTTTAACATGGCTGAGAAAAAATTTAACTTTTTTCCGTCTTGCAATTTTTTCGTTTGAGAAACCGTTTGCAATGTACAACGTTATAAACAAATGATTTTTTAACAAAATTGCCATATTTGCACAGTAGGGTGGTCCAAAAATTCATGGCAACATTTTTTTGCATGCTAGAGGGCTACGATCCCCCCATTTTATTGCAAATCTGGAAAAAGAAATTCCCTAATTTATTTTTTTTTTATTTTTTATTTTAACAGGTACCGGTTTTGACTTGAAGTTTCTCATGTAAAATGCATGGGGAAAAATCACTTTTTGGAGGTTTTGGAATATTTTTTTAGGTTTAGAAAAAAAGTTTGGCACCCCTAATACACCCCCCGCGAGTACCTGAAAACTACCTTTAAAAGCAAAAATGTAAATTCTTCATTGAATCGACCTTATGAATATTCTTATGAATATGTATTCTCGTCTTTTATTACTTAAATTATTAATATTGGTCTAGTATAATATTTTTTATTGTCGTCTAATCAATTTTTAATTATTTAAACAAATAGAATTTGTTTAAATAATTTTTTTCTCAAAATTGGTTTTTTCCTCTAAAAATATTTACTATTTGTCTAGTAGAATATTTGTTTACATTGGTTAATTAATGTTTTATTATTCAAACAAATGGGATTTGTTTAAACAATTTTTTTCGAAATTTCGTTTTTTCCTTAAAAGTTATTAAAATTGGTCTAGTGGAATATTTATTAACATTGTTTGATTAATTTTATATAAAAAACTAATTTTTAATCAAAATTTTTACTTAAATATTACTGAATAATTAATAATTTTTAAATTACTTATTAATTATTAATTATTTATTAATAATTACTGATAAATATTCCAATAGACCAACAGTAATAATTTTTATTCAAAAAAACATCGAAGCGAAATTATTTTTAAAAATCCCTTTTGTTTAAATAAATGAAAACGAATGACCTAATGTTAATAAATATTCCACTAGACCAATAGTAATCATTTTAAGGGAAAAAACAAAAATTTAAAAGTCTAGAGGAATATTTTCAACATTGGTTCATAATTTTTTATTATTTTAACAAATGGAATTTATTTTAAAAAATTTTTTCGGAAATTATTTATTTTCTTTAAAAATTAATACTATTGGTCTAGTGGAATATTTATTAACATTTATTCAATAATTATCAATTGTTTAAACAAATAGAATTTGTTTTAATAATTTTGTATTAAAAATTATTAATATTTCTTCAGTGGAATATTTATCAACATTGTTCGAATAATTTTATTTTTTTATATATAAAAATTATTGTTTAAATATTACTGATGAATTAATTATTATTAAGTTAAATATTACTGATAATTATTCCACTAGACCCACAGTAATAATTTTAAAAGATCGAAACGAAATGATTTAAACAAAATTCCATTTGTTTAAACAATTGAAAATGTATGAACTAATGTTATAAATATTCTACTAGACCAATAGTAATCATTCTCAGGGAAAAAACGAATTTAAAAAAAAAAATGACACCCCTAACAGACCCCCACGAGTACCTGAAAAATACCCTTAAAACAAAAAATTTCAAATCTTCATGAAATCAACATTTTGAGCACTGTATTCTGTTTCTTTTTACTTAAAATTATAAATATTGTTCCAGTGAAATATTTATTCTCATTGGTTCATTAATCTTTAATTGTTTCAAACAAATAGGATTTTTGTTTAAATAATTAAAAAATAATTAACAAATGTTATTAAACATTCCACTAGACTAATAGTAATAATTTTATGAGGGGAAAAATACATTTTCGAAAAAAACATTTAAACAAATTTCAGTTTTTTAAATAATTAAAAATTAATTAACCAATCATAATAAATATTCCATTAGAACTTATGATTTTAAGTAAAAAAAGAACAGAATACAGTGCTCAAAATGTTGATTTCATGAAGATTTGAAGTTTTTGTTTTAAAGGTAGTTTTCAGGTACTCATGGGGGTCTGTTAGGGGTGTCAAATCCATATGTTTGATACATGAAATTCTTCGTTGGATAATTTTTCCCCATGCATTTTACATGGAAAACATCAAGTCAAAACCGGCACCTATTTAAATCGAAAAAAAATTAGAGAATTCCTTTTTTCGAATTTGGAATGAAATTGGGGGGTATCGTTGCCCTCTAAAAAAGTGTGTTTTCGAGCCCTATTGTTGTTAAAAATTCGTTCGGTTTAAGAGGAAACCGTTTAGTATCTTCATTTATTAAAAAACAATCATCCAGATCAACCAGTATGATAATCTTGCTTCAAATTGTTGCAAAAGCCTTTTCTAGCTTTATTAACATAATTTGTTATTTCTAATTTCTTTTGCTAAATTTTTTATAACAATTGATATAAATAATGAGTCTCAATTACCAAAATTAATTTCAATTTTTTTATCAATCCTTGACACAGGATTAAACTTTTCACTCTCCTGATATTTCCTCGTACGACCAGCTATTATTTATTTAAAGCCTTATAAACAATTTATTTTTTATAAACATACCCTCCCCTAAAAGCCACAATGTTTAAGTTATTAGCAATCACCTTTTTTATAACCCTAATTCTACCATAAACAATGTAATTATTTTGAGTAGCATTTTCGATATCCGACCCTTATTGTTTATACTATTGTTATTAACCAAAAATCTGAATTGAGAAAATCGATTTTTTCTTCATTTTTTTATTAAACTATGGCACAAAAGAAAACTTATCACATTGATGATATTTTTTCGTACGACCAGCCATTATTTACTTAGAGCCTTATAAACAATGTAATTGTTATAAACATACCCTCCCCTAAAAGCCACAATGTTCAAGTTATTAGCGATTCCCTTTTTTTATATCCTTAATTCTACAAACGTTTCGTCGTACAAAAAAGTCCAAGACGTAAAAAAGTTTTATTTTTTCTCAGTCATGTTAAAAATGATTTTATGAATTTTTTTGTCTATATATAACGAAATTGTTTAAACAAAAATTGATCAATTTTTCGAAAACCTACCCAAGGTTTTTTTAAAGAAAAAAGCTGATAAAATTCCAAAGAAAGTTGTCGAGCCAGATTTTTAATTTGTTTATAAATAAATATGACGAAAAAAATGGAAAGTTTTTCTATTTGTCGTTCCCAGCGCTCGTCAATAATAAGATATTCCATCATGATACAATGACAGAAAAAAATTTTATAAACAAATTATTTGTTGAAAATGTGTTTTCTATCATTTTCAATTATTTATCGTTTTTAAAAATTTATATTGCAATAAATTTGAATGTAAACGATATTTCAATGAAAAAAGTTTCTTTTGAAACTTCTCTTGTTAATATAATAATTAAGTTTAATAAACAAATGTATTATTTAGTCATTTGTCGTCAGCAAAAATGGTTTTTTTCGATGTCAATTTTTTTTAGTTAGGAAGCTCATGATAATTTTAGAAAAATTCATAATTTCTTGATAAATTTTATGATTTTTTTCACAAATTTAATAAGCAAATGCATTATTTGGGCATTTGTCGACTGATTCTGAAAAACTGTCTTTGAAAAAAACACGAATTTTTGCGTCGACAAATGCCCGAATAATGCATTTTTTAAATTAAATTTGTTTAAAAAAACATCAAATTAATCAACTAATTAAGGTAAACTAACTATTACTGGGACAACGCAAAAAGTATGTCCAATACTGGGGCAATAATAAATATCGTTGAGTATCTTTCATATTCTAACATAAATAATAAAAGTAAAATTTTTGTAGCATTTATAAAGTTCTTATAAATTTATTATTATTTATTTTTATTTTTAAAAGTTATGCATTCGATAATAATGCAGTATGCTATTATAATGACATATTAAAAATATTATTTATGAGCTCCACGCTTGTCGTTGAATTGTTTATTAATTCTAAAAGAGAAATTAAAAGTATTTTATTGCAGCCTGCAATTCGAACCTCAAAATTTTCCAACTGCTTAGGTAAGTAAATAAATAGTTACTCCTAAATTTAATTCATGAATACAAATTAATACGTATGCATTTATTTCTAACATTATGAAACAATACTAAATATTATTAACAGTAATAATATTAATATCAAAAATTTACTTGAAAATTCAACAGATTAGTTGGATTTTTTTTTCTTTCTTGACGGAAAAATCTTTTTTGATTGATATTTCAACTAATTTTGTTCAAAATTCATCTTTTTTCGAAAATATATCATTTTAATTGTAAATTTCATTTTTCATGACGAAAAATGCAACTTTTTGGTTGAAAATTAATCTGTTTATGGTGAGGCTTCAACAGTTTAATTTAACCCTTAAAGTGATTGTTGATAAACCGGTCATTAAGTGCATCGCGGGTGTGCGATACCCGAGCGACTTTGAAAGTTGATTACTCATCCGTTATTGAATAATTTGATACAAAAATTTAACTCGATATAGTTCAACATATCTATTTTAGTATACAGTGGGTATTTTAATTATTTATTTATTTTAATTATGCGGAAAAAATTGTGGAAAGAAAAAAAACGGAACAAATGGATTTTTTTACTTAAAAATCGTATTCTGCATAAATTTTAATATTTTCAGGTAAAAATTTATAATTGTACTCTTGAAATACAATGCTTTTAGAAAAAAAAACCTGAAATACGGGTGTTTTCAAAAAAGATATTTATTTGCACATATAAATTGCACATTTTTAGGGTAAAATAACACATCAATTCTTAGCCATTTTTATCAATTTATTTCCAAACAAAATTATTAAAATGATGAAAAAATACAAAAAAATGAAAAAAGAAAGTAAAAAAAGTATTAATTATAAAAAAGCAAATAGTGGACAAGTTGACAATTTGCTCCCAAAACACTTTCAAACTCACTAAGTGCACGCGGGTATCTGATACCCGCGGATTTTCAAACGTCTATTTTGGGCAGTTGCTGTCCTTATACTAACGCTTGACAAGCTATACTAACATACTTCACTTAAAGTTAGTGATTTCAGTTAAAGGTAGATGGCGACAGATACTCAATTTTTTCAAATTAAGTAACGTTTTTGAGAGCTTGAACATGTTTGCGGGTACCAAACACCCGGAATGCACTTTGAGGCTTAAAATTCTTTTTTTTTACATTCTCATCATCATGAGAAGGTACTGGTTTTATGTGAAATTTCACTTTATCGGTTTTTATCAAATCCCCACGTTTTGAGACACCCTGAGTCAGAAAAAAACGATTTTTACGAAGGTGTCTGTCTGTAGTCTGTATTCTGTGGGCACGATAAATTTTGAAAAATTGATCAGATTGGATTCTGTTTTAGCACACTTTTTAAAGGCCTAAAAAGAAAGGAGTTTGTAAACCAGCTATTTTGGATGAAAATTCAAAAAGTGAGCGCATTTTCAAAATGTTTGAGACCACATGTTAGACTATAATAACAGCTTTTTTAATTTAGTCAACAAGTTAAGAATTAAAGATTTGATCGTACCAAAAATAATGAAAAATCCAAAATTCCATTTATTTTCAAACTATACAAGATACGTAAAAAATGAATACGCTAAAATTGCGCGCCCTGGAAAGATATATAAATTTGTTATGAATTACTTTTCGATGGGACGCGTAGTTTTTTTGTTTAGTCGTAAAAAGCAACATTAAAAATAAAAATAAAATAAATTATTTTGTACTAACGGCACAAGCTACGACAAGAATTAGGCAAACTTGTTTATCCAAAAAAGAGCTACAAATTTTTAATTATTATTTTTATAGGATGCGAAGACTTTGTTTTATGCGTAAGAAACAATAAAAATAAAAATTTTATTTTTTTGACAAACGACAAAAGCTATGAAAAAATCGTAAAAAATAATATTCAAAATAAAAAAATTAATTTTTTTTGAAAAAACGACACAAGGTGCGAACTAAAATTAACAGACAAAAGTTGTTCGCCTAAAAAGTTTTATCAATTTATTTTTATCATTTTTAGATAGGAAGAGTAGATTTTCTTTCTATTATAAAAAAGATTAAAAATAAAAATATTAAATTTTTGGAAAAAGGACAAAAAAGACGAAAGAAGACATAGGATCCTATATAGGACTCTATATAGGTTCCTGTAATAGACCCTATACACATGCGCAATAGTTTTTCTTTAATCGTAAAAAACAAGATTAAAAATAAAAAAATTATAAAAACAAGGAAATAAGAATTAGTATCATTATTAATTTTATAACTAATTAATATAAATTTCTATTTTTGAAGCTAGTGCGATCGACCATTAGTGGGACAAGAATTTTAAACATATACATTTATTTATTTTTTGTTTTTTTTTTGTATTTTTCTTTATTTTTTAATCAAATTCATATATCCATGTTATCATTTTGCTTAAAACATAACTTTTTATTTTTCATCTTTTGAATAATATACAAACAAAAACTGATAACTATGAATTAATATCCCAATAACTTAAATTGTTCTAATTTTTATTTTTATTTTTGATTGTAGATTGAAATTTTTAATCTGAACATATACATTCAAAAGAAAATGTTAATTTTCAATTTAATACTTCAAATTTTCTAACAAACTGTTAAATTTTAAAATAAAAAAGACTAATTCTTTACCAAAAGGATGAATTCTCGTTAAAAAATAGAATATTTTATATTTAAACCAAAAAATGTTTGAAATATAAATTAAAAACAGTCGAAGTCATTTAAAAAAATAAATTCTCACCTACATAATTTAACTTTTATGGAAACAAGATAAAATTTCTACCAAGAAAGATTTTCTATCAAAAAAATATATTTCAAACAAATTCTTAATTTTTCTACCAAAACAATACAATTTTCAGACCGAAAAATATGAATTTTCAAAGAAAAAGTTAATTTTCAATCAAACACACTACTTTTTTTACCAAATTCTTGCAATTCCGAGCCAAAACAAGTGTTTTCTACAAGCAGGTTATATTGTTTACTCGAAAATATTTATTTTCAACAAAGAAGTTAATTGACAACCAAACAGTCGACTTTTCAAGTAAAATGATGAACGTGTTACGAAGTATTATTATTTTTTCTTGAGTATTTAAACTTTAGACCAAAAAAAAAGTGAATTCTTATCAAATAATATAATAGTTTATATTTCAACCAAGAAATATTTTAATTACAAATTGAATGCAGTTCAATTAATTAGAAAAAAGGAAACGAATTATTAAAAAAAAACTGTTGAAGCCTCTACATAAAAAGATTAATTCTCAATCGAACAGTAGCATTTTTTGTCATGAAAAATGAAACTTATAAATAAAGTGATACATTTTCGAAAAAAGATGAATTTTTAACAAAATTAGTTGAAATATTAGTCAAAAAAGAACAAAAATTCTAACCAATCTATTGAATTTTCAAGTAAATTCATCATATTAATGTTATCACTATTAATAATATTTAATAATAATCTGTAATGTTAAATTTTAATGCATACTTACTAATTTGTATTGAAGAATTAAATTTAGGAGTAACTATTTATTTACATATCTAAGCAGTTGGCAAAATTTGAGTTTCGAATTGCAGGTTGCAATAAAATACTTTTAATTTCTTTTTTGGGAATTTATAAACTTTTTAGAAATAATAGAAAAAAAACTCCAAAGTGAAAAAATATTTGTTTCCAAATGCAGAATAATTATTTGTAAAGAAAAAGTAATTTGAGAAAAAAATATAGTTAATAGATTTGTAAGAATATTCTTTTATTTGTACAAGCTAGAAAATATTAATGAAAAAAGCTAAAAAATGAAAAAAAAAACATTTGACCGGTAGTGTTCTTTTTTTTGTTAAGGTTGTATCATTTTAGTTGCAAAAGTATTTTTTGTCGAAAATCTAGATGTTTTTTCCTTTGTTGAAAACTAATATTTTAACTGAAAACTAACTGTACATTTTTCGTTAAACATTTATCTTCACAGCTGAAAATTAAACTATTTATTCAAAAATTCATTTATTGTAGGAAATCCGTTTTTCTCAAATTTTCGAAATTAAATTTTATCTGTGAAAAAAATATCCCTATTCTTCGCTGCACTAGGAATCGAACACAGGTCTTCCGTTTGCGGGTCGGGTGCTCTACCCACTAAGCTACTGAAGAGATCGAAATAAGAATATTTTCTTACAGACATGCAAAATAATAAGGTTTTCTTAGAAGAGTCATTGATATAAAATATAGAAAATCTGTATTATCATCGCGATGGTAATAGTGGGTAGAGCACCCAACCGTATATCGGAAGACCTGGGTTCGATTCCCAGCGGATTGAAGAGGAGAGGGATCTTTTTTTCTCTGATAAAATTTTATTTTATTCATCTATATTGTTGAAAATTCTATATTTTTAGTTAAAATGTCAGGAATTTAAAGCTATAGAACTTTTTCCCACTTGAGATTCGTTTTCTTTTTTAATATGCTTCTGAAAGAATATGCAAATATGAAACCATTACAGTGATTATTTAAAAGTGCAGAGACGGCGCCGTACAATAAAAGTAAACCACACGTGTCGAAATAACGACATAATATTGGAAAGAAAATTACACTCTACATGTTCCACAGAACATAATGAAATCTTGAATAGAATTAGATCATTCGTTCGAATTCCCAGTTTAACAAGCAATTTTACATTTAGATAGTCTGAAAATATATTTTCCCGCGGGATATTTCTGTCGGCGATGTTCGAGATCAGCACATTCATGAAACCCGGTTATGTCCAATAAATCAATGTTTACCCTGTTCCTCATTTTTATGATTCTGTGTCGAACAACACAAATGTAGAGTCATGATCGACTGCATGTTCATTCAGTACCATCGGGGTCAGGAGTTTATTAACACACTGCTCATTTTTAAACAAAGAAATAAAATTTTTAAATAACTATTTATTTTTTATATTTATTTGTTCTTAAATTTATTCTTGAGAAAGATAAAAAAATTTTTAAAACATTCAGATATCTCAAATTAATGTTTCGAGAAAAAATTTCATCTTTAACCAAATCAGTGAGTCCTCACACACAAGAAATTAATTTTCAAGCAATTGTATTTTTAACAAAAAAAAAAAAGATTAAATATTTTCGAAAACAGACGAATTTCCTGCAGAACTGTTCGATTCTTTAACCCAATTAAATTTTTTACAAAAAATATGAGTTTTCTAACAAACAACTGGAAAAGTAAAATTTTTAACAAAATTCTTGAGCTGCTAGCTCACACAGATTAATTTTTAACGAAACAGTATCATTTTTAATCCAAAAAATTGATTTTCTACTGAAAAATGCAGACTTTCAATAAATTCCTTCATTTTTCAACCAAATAGCTAAATTTTCTGCCAAAAAAGTCGATTTGAAACAAAATACATGATTTTTAAAAATAAATAGTTCAATTTGCTACTAAGGAAATTAATTTTTTACCAAAATAGTCAATTTTTTAACAAAAAGCTTGAATTGTCTATAGAAGAGATTATTTTTTAACAAAAAGACGAATTTTTGATAAAATACATCAATTTTCAACCACCTAATTACATTTTCAATCAATAGGACTAATTTCTAAGAAAACAAAAATAATATTTGCAACAAAATACTTCAATCCTCCACTAAAACGGATTAATTTTCAAACCAAGCAGTTGCATTTTTTACCAAAAAATTTATTTTCTAACAAAAAAGTTTTTTTAATGGAATTCAAAAGTTTTCAAGCTCTTTATTCAATTTTTAGCCAGGATGAATAGTTTTATACAAAACAAAAGTATTTTTAAAAAAATACTTCAACCCTCTACTAAAGCAAATTAATTTTTAAACAAAAATTTGGATTTTTTACCAAAAAAATTATTTTCTACCAACAGGATTAATTTTTTACAAAAAAGTATTTTTAACAAAATACTTAAATCCTTTACCAAAGCAAATTAATTTTTAAACAAAAATTTGGATATTTTACCCAAAAAGTTACTTTCTACCAAATAAGTTGAATTTTCATTAAAATACATCAATTTTCAACCATGTATTTAATTTTTCAACCAAGAGTAGTAGTTTAAAAAAAAATAGTATTTTAAACAAAATACATAATTTTCTACTAAAACAGATTAGTTTTCATCTAAAAATTTTATTTTCTAACAAAAAAGACGAGTTTTTAATAAAATACATCAATTTTCAAGCACTTTATAAAATTTGCAACCAAGAGGATTAATTTTATACAGAACAAAACTATTTTTAACAAAGCATTTTAATCCTCTACTAAAGCAGATTAATTTTCAAACAAAAATTTGCATTTTTACCAAAAAATTTATTTTCTACCAAAAAATCTAATTTTTATTAAAATGCATAAATTGTCTAACAGAAATATTAATTTTCTACAAAAAAAGTATTTTTAACAAAATACTTAAATCCCAATAAGACAGATTAATTTTCAACCAAACAGTTGCATTTATTACAAAATAAAAAATTATTTTCTACCAAAAAAGTCGAATTTTTATTAAAATATATTAATTTTCAATCATATAATGAAATTTTTAACCCAAAGGATTAATTTTCTAGAAAGAAAGTATTTTTAACAATCTACTTAAATCCTCTACTAAAACAGATTAATATTTCAGCCAAATAGTTGCATTGTTTAACAAAAAATTTATTTTCTAACAAAAAAGACGAATTTTCAATAAAATAAATAAATTTTCAAGCACTTTATTGAATTTTTACCCAAGAGGATTAATTTGATAAAAAATAAAATTATTTTTAACAAAATACTTTAATCCTCTACTAAAGCAGCTTAATTTTTAAACGAAAATTTGCATTTTTTACCAGAAAATTTATTTTCTACCAAAAAAGTAGAATTTTTATGAAAATACATAAACTTTCAACCAAACAGTTGAATTTTTACACAAAAAAAATATATTTTCTAATAAAAAAGTTGAATTTTCATTAAAATACATCTATTTTCACACCATGTAATGAAATTTTCAACCAAGAGGATTATTTTTCTAGAAAAAAAAAATATTTTTAACAAAATACCTCAATTCTCTACTAAAAAAGATTAATTTTCAACTAAACAGTTGGATTTTTAATAAAAAATTTATTTTCTACTAAAAAAATCGAATTTTAAATAAAATAAATGCATGGTTAACAAATAGTTCAATTATCCACCAAGGGGATTAATTCAATACCAAAAAATATAATTTTTAATAAATCATACGAACTTTTAACCAAATAAATGAATTTTCAACGAAGAAGATTAATCTTCAACAAAATACTTTTTCAAAAACAAAAAACATGAATTTTCAATTAAAAATGTAATAGTTGATATGTCAATCCCAAAAGATTTTTATTTCAAATAAAAATAGTTGAATTCACCAAAAAAGACAAATTTTCAACAAAATAGTTAAATCCCCAAACAAAAATGATTAATTTTCAACCATTTGTGTTTTTAACTAAATATGTTTGGATATTTTCAAAAGCATACCAATTTTCTGCAACGTAGTTTAATTTCTTAAGTCGAAAATAACAATTTAAAAACAAGATAATTTTTAATTAATGACATGAGTTTTCTATCAAAAAGAGTAATTTTCTACAGAAGAAACTACGAAATTTCAAATTAAATGATGAATTTTCAATACAGTGATCTTCAAGTAAAAAAGTTCAATTTTCAACTCAAAAGACGAAATGTAAAATTTGATATTTCAACCTAAGATATTTTTATTTTAAATCATGAACAGTTGCATGTAGCTGAAAAAAACGAAATTTCAACATAATACTTGAATCCTCAACTAAAACGGAATTATTTTCAACCTAAAAATTTAATTTTTAAGGAAAAAAATTATGTTTTCCAAAAAAGACGAATTTTTAATAAAATACATGAATTTTCAACCAAATAGTTAAATTTTTAAAGAACAATCATTTTTCAGCAAACGGTATATTTTTGAACAAAATTCCCGAATCGTCCACAAAAACTGATTTATTTTTAAGATGAAAGTTAAATTTTTTAACATAAAAATTAATTTTCTACCAAAAATGATGAAGTCCCACTAAAATATATATGTTTTTTAAATCAGGGTTAGGACTTCATTAACACACTGCTAATTTTTAAATACAAAATAAAAATTTCAAATAAAGATTCGTTCTTTAGGTTTATTTGTTTTAAACTTATTCTGGAGAAAATTCAAAAAGATTTTTGAAAATTTCAGATTATTTATATCAAAGATTCAAGAAAAATTTCGCCTTCAACCAAGTAGTTGAATTTAAAAAAACGAAACAGAAGAAGTCTCCACGAAAAATGTAATAGTTGATATTTCAATCAAAAAATATTTTTATTTTAAATTAAGAACAGGTGAATTCATAAAAAATACAACAATTTTCTACCAAGAAGATTCATTTTTTTTACCAAAAAAGTCGAATTTTAAATATTTATAACATTTTTTAATTTAATGCGAAATTTAAAAATTTACAACACAGAATTAATTTTCTACAAAAAAAATCGAATTTTTATCAAAATACTTACAATGTTATAAAATACATAGTTGTTAAGTTTTAAGCTAGAAGTTGAATTTAAAAAAAAATTCAACGCAAAGTATGATAGTTGACCGTAAAACTTGAAACTATTTTCATTTTAAATTGAATACATTTTTAGTAAAATAATTAAATCCTCACTCAAAAAAATTATTTTTATTTTAAACCAAACAGTTTGGAATTTTTATGAAAAAAAAGATTAAAATTCGACCAAATGTGATGAATTTGCAACATAATTGTTGTATTTGTAACAGAAAAATATTTTTCATTCAAGTAAAAAATGTAAGCAAATTATAATTTGAAAGAGAAAGTCATTTTTAATAAAAAATAAAAATTTCGAATAACAATTTATTTTCCAAGTTCCTTTGCTTATTTTCCTGAAGGTTACATAAATATAATTTTCTTATCTTTCTAGAGAAAATTCATAAATATAGACGATTTTAAATTAAATTTATTTATTTGACAAGAGTTTACACAATTTAAGAAAAATTTGAGTCAGTTTAATAATTATTTAGGATTTTCTAATACTTGCAGGAAATTTTTAAGTATTTTATTAATTTTCGGAAAGCTTCAAAAAAGTTTTAAAATATTTTAGGTCCAATTAAAATTTCCAAATTTCCTATATATTTTTTAAATTGACTTAAAATATCCCTAAAATTTTCTTTAAATCTTCGATATTTATTTTTGTTAAATTAATATATTAATATTCTCTTTGAATAATTGTTAGTTTTGAAACCTTCAAATATCTTTTTAAAAACTTCCCACATTTATTTTATAATCTTTATGCAGTCACGTTTTATTTTGAGTTTTTTTCAATCTTTTTAAATTTTTTAAAAACATCCAAACATTAATTTTTGAAAAATTTTAAAAATTGCCTTAAGATCTTCGCTTCTTTTTTGGTAATTTTGGAAATATTTGGAAATGTTTCGAAAATCATTTAAAATAAGCTCTTAAAATAAATTTTATATATAAATATAGTTTAAAAAATTGTTTAAAATGGTCCCAGAAATCTTAAGAACATTTTTTTATTGTTTTGAAACCTTACAAAATTCTTTAAAAACTTCTGACTATTTTTTAAATATTTAAAAATCTACATTTTATTGAAATATTTTTTAATTTAAATTCTTTTTCGAAATTTCAGGAAATCATTTTAAATGTTTTAAAATATTTGTAAGTATATTTTTTAAATTATTTTTTCAAATTTAAAATTAATTTAAATTTTCCCTATAATCATAATAACCTAATTTATTATCTTGAAACCTTTTAAAAGCCTTAAAAAGCTTATTTTGTATTATTTTATTTTATTTTTTTTATTTTTTTTTTTTTTATTATCTTTTTGGGAGTGCAAACAGTTTTACAAATGTTCTATTTATCAATAATTGAAAAGACTTTCAAAATTAAAAAAAAAGAACATTCAAAAATAAATTTCAACAAGGGGTTATG
Source organism: Belonocnema kinseyi (assembly GCF_010883055.1). Classification (NCBI taxonomy): domain Eukaryota; kingdom Metazoa; phylum Arthropoda; class Insecta; order Hymenoptera; family Cynipidae; genus Belonocnema; species Belonocnema kinseyi. The sequence goes on along the minus strand of NC_046665.1, from coordinate 112,323,683 downwards.
AATAGACTAATTTTGTCATTTTGAAAACAGTTTGTCAAGTTTTCAGAAATTTTTGCATCATATTACTAGAAATAATTACTGGAAAATATTAAAAAATCATCAGCAATTTGAATTTTTCATTTTCGAATTAAATTTTGGGAAATGAGATTTCCTCACTTGTGAATTGCGATTTAAAAAATTTCAGAAACTTCAAAAGATCAAACTGAAAATAGTCACTCAAAGTAGGTGCGTTCCGCTAGCACCTCTACAACGGAATTTCAGTTTTTTTATGCCATAATTTTGGGTTTTTCTTGGGCACCAATGCCAATTTTTGGGCTTTTTTAGTTTTCTCAAAAACCGACTTTTGGGTGGCGGTGCTGGCCGCTAGCACCTCCAGTGCAGAAAATCTGAAAAATTAAAAAAATCAACAGCGCAAAAGTTTTGGGCTTTTTTTTGGGCTCTTGAAAAATGCAAAAATTAAATTCGAAAAAACAACCCCTATCTGACACTTAGTTTAGGTGCATATTTAATTTTAAGGGTAGTTTTTAGAAGATAGGAGTAGTTTTTTAAAAGCGCTGGAGGTGCTAGCGGCCAGCACCGCCACCTAAAAGTCTGTTTTTTGAGAAAACTAAAAAAGCCCAAAAATCGGCATCGGTTTCGAAAAAAAGCCTAAAATTATGGCATAAAAAACTGAAATTCCGTTGTGGAAGTGTTAGCAGATCGCACCTACTTAACGTCATATTGACCCACCATTCAAACAAACAGGTATTGAACAATAACGGAAGTGATATTGCCGTGAATCAGTTTGAAAAATCAAAATTGTTCCCAAAAAAAGTATCTTCATTTTAGGCAGAAAAAAAAATATTTTTGATTCTAGAATCAAATGAACCTTAATTAACGCGCATACTTCGCGAAACGATGCAGTAGTCTTATAGGGAGTTTACATAAGATCAGAAGAAGGATAAACAGGTTTGAAAGTGCACTTTTTTCCTGTCACATCATCGTATGCACATTATGTGAATAAACATGTCTATACATTCTTATACAAGACGTCTTTGAAACTCGATTCATCGATGTCGGTACAAAACTCACCGAAGAAACGACACCAACTATACTGAAAAAAATGTTCATTACATTTTACAGAACTAATCCTGTAGTAGAGGATACGATGGGTACAGTTACTGTAAGAAAAGGTTGTGGAATTTTAGTACGCTAAACGCATGTAAAAAGTGGACTCATGTGCAGCGGCGTGAAATTAGTATAGAAATGTGTAAAATTGTACAAAAGTGTCAAATTCTCAACTGAACTGAAATTTAATATGAGACGTTAAATAAAACATCGGAAAGTGGAAAATTTCTCCAAAATATCAACTTAACCTCAAATACTTAAATCATTAAGATCATATTAAGAATATATTTATAATGCAACCAAAAGGTTGCAAACTCATAACACGCGAACAAACGAGCCAAAAAAAGCTCTATCGCGAAAATTACACAAATGTGAAATATTATACGGACGAATCTAAAATCACTATAAAGTGGAGAAATTTTGGTTAGAAAATAGAAATTTATGCGTAGTCGGTAATTTTACCAGTCTGGGGAATTTTACTATGTACAACGTGAGTCCTTTTTTTACACACTCTGAACGTAGTGATTTTCAACACGTCATATGAATTCATGCAATCTCATAGAATTAAGCCCGTAAGAGACGTCATTCTACACAACATGTGAAAATTTGCTTTCTAACCTGTAATTTTAATGCATCTAAAGTGACATTTTATATGTGTAAATTTACACATTAAAGTGCAATTTTAAAACGTATTTTTTACAGTTTTGTTAAAAATTTCTGTTGGAAACTTCCACTGCATGTATTGGGAGTTTATTTCCGAAACGTAAGGTAACGCTGCAATAGTATTATTTTACAGATTAAAAGCGAAATTAAAGCGAAAATAAAAAAATGTAAATAATTTCTTAGAACACTTGTTCCTGCAAAAAAAAGAAGTTTTCTGACGGAGACAAAACTTTTGTTAAAATATTGTATATAACGGGCGTATTTATGGAATTCAAGGAATTTTTGCAATTCACGGAATTTACGGAATTCATATAACGACCAGAAGTCACAGATTTTATGGAATTATTGGAATTCATGGAATTCATGGAATTCACGAAATTCGAGGAATCGGAAATATACACGGAATTGATAGAATTCAGGGTTTTCACGGAATTTATGGATTGCACGGAATTCACGCAATTTACGGAATTTGCATAATTTATTCAATTTAAGAAATTTAACGAATTCACGGAATTTATCGAATTTACTGAATTCAAGAAATTTGCGGAATTAACTTAATTCATTAAATATGCAGAATTCAGGGAATTTAGGAATTTATGGATTTCGGGGAATACAAAGAATTCACAGAAATGAAGGAATTCACGGAATTTGTGCATTGCACGGACTTCACGCAATTTGCGGAATTCACGTAATTCATTCAATTACGGAATTTAACGAATCTAAGGAATTCAAATAATTTCTCGAATTTACTAAATTCACGCAATTTGCCGAATTCACGGAATTTACGGAAATGACGACATTCACGGAAATAATTCATAGAATTCAGGAAATTCACAGAATTCATGTAATTACTGGAATTTGGAGAATTCAAAGAATTCATGGAATTTCTGGAATTCGGAGAATTCAAAGAATTCATGGAATCACTGAAATCCGGAGAATTCAAAGAATTCATGGAATTACTGGAATTCGGAGAATTCAAAGAATTCACAGAAATGTAGGAATTCTCTGAATTTCTCTAAATTTAAGGAATTAATTAAATTCACAGAAATAACGAAATTCGCGCAAATGATTAAATCCTAGAAATTAGTGGAATTTACAGAAGTAATGAAAATTACGGAAATGGTGGAATTTACGGAATACACGCAATTCTTGAAATTGATAGAATTCATGAAATGTATTGAAATAATGAAATTTACAGAATTCATGGAATTCACGGAATTTAACGACTCTTAGGAATTCATAGAATTTATCGAATTTACTGAATTCGCGGAATTCGCGGAATTAATGGAATTCGCGGAAATGACGACATTCACGGAATTCATGGAATTCACGCAAATGATAGAATTCACAGAATTTACGGAATTCGTAGAATTCTGGAAATTCACAGAATTCATGAAACTTTTGGAATTCGAGAAATTCACAGAATTCAACGAATTCAAGGAATTTATAGAATACACGGAATTGATAGAATTTACGGAATTTACGCAATTTGCGGGATTTACGTAATTCATTGCATTTAGGGAATTCAACGAATTTAATAAATTCAAGGAATTTATGGAATTTACGGAATTCACGCAATTTTCGGGAATAACGTAATTAATAAAATACGCAGAATTCACGGAATTCATGGAATGTATAGAATTCGTGGAATTCATGGAATGTATTGCAATAATGAAATTTATAGAATTCACGGAATTTAATCGAGTCACAAAATTCAACTTATGCATGAAGTTCAAGAAAATCGTGGAATTCGTGGAATTCACGAAATTGAAGGAAATCATTAGATTCAATGAGTTAATGAAATATAATGAAATTACAGAATTCACGGAATATATAGAATTCATGGAATTCCATTAATTCCGTGAATTCCTTGAATTCTCTAAATCCCTTGAATTCAATGAATTTGGCGAATTCCTTAATTTTTATTAATCCTGCGAATTCTTTTAATTCTGCGAATTCTGTGAATTCCTTGAATTCCATAAATTCCGTAAGAACAGTCAATTCCACGAATTTCTTAAATTCCATCAATTCTGCGAATTCAATCTTTTCCGTGAATTCCCTTAATTCCATACATTCCGTAAAATCTATTAATTCCGTGGTTTCCATGGATTCCGTCAAATCCATGAGTTCCGTCATTTCAACGAATTCCTTGAATTTGACAAATTTCTTGAATTCTATAAATTGCTTGATTTTAATCAATTCAGTAATTTCCATAATTTCCTTGAATTCCATGAATTCTGCGACTTCCGTGAATTTTGTGGATTTTATTAATTGCGTAAATTCCTTGAATACCGTAAATTCCATGAATTTCGAAAATTCCATTAATTTCGTGAATTCTTTTATTTTCATGAATTTCGTAAATGTCATGAATACCGTGAATTTCATGAATTCCATTAATTCCGGGAATTCCTTGAATCCGGGGAATTCTGTGAATTGTTTTATTTCCATTAATTCTATGATTTCCTTGTGCACAATTTTCTTCTTAGAAACGCCTTAATACATGTATTGGAATGCTGGACGCTGACTTTACGATTTACAAACACTTACGATACATGTATTGCAATTTAGTCATTCCAATACCATGGTTGCAATTTTACCTTACGCTTATATTGCAGAACTCTTGTAGAAGTATTGTAGAATTCCAAACATTTTTACGAGTGTAGTTTAATAAAAGCTAGAATCGTCTTTGTTTTACATTTCGTTAAACTATTCAACGAATTGTATTACAAAGTTCTATAAAATCTAAAAGCCGAGGTGACGTAATCTCTATCAGAAGGCAGGATACGAAAAACGTAGACTAGTTTCAAAACTATAGAGAACAGTTTTATAAAATAATAACCGATTTTTCGCCGAAAAAATTTAACCTTTTGTAAGAATATTATTACTATTGTACTCTAATATATATTTTTTAATGTGTGAGTACACACTCATTTACTATTACGCAATCACTACACTTTTATAATCGCATGCTATGAAAATTTTTATTCGTCGCAGGTCCAAACCCTATAAGTTTCCCATTCCTAATTCCTAACGCCTAATTCCTCGCCCCTAAGCTACCCACAAAGCATACTTTCCGAAAAAAACCTGGTATTTTCTTAGGACTTGGTCCAAGCCGGCGGGGGGAAAAACCAAGTCTGCCCTAGGTTTAGACCTATAACTGAACCTCCGCTAAAACATAGATTTTTTTTTTAATTAGTTTTGTTAAAAAATTAATCATTTCGGTTGAAAGTTTGACTAATTTTTTTTTTTTTTTTTTTTTTGAAAATTCGTCTTGGTAAAAAATAAATCTTTTTGGTTTGAAATATTCTTTTTATTGGTTGAAAATGCAACTTTTAAATTAAAAATTAACTTTTTTTGATCATTTAGATTTTCCAGTCGAAAATCAACTATTTTACAGAAAATTCGTCTTTTGGCTTAAAATTTTAACAATGTAGATTACATTTTTTTGTTTTTGGGGAAAAACTCTTTATTTGTTGAAAATTTGCCTTCTTTGTAAGAAATTTCATAATTTTACTTCAAAATTCATTGACTTGTTTTAAAATTTGAATATTTGTTTGAAAAATCATTTGTTAAAAATTCGTCTTGATAAAAAATTAATTGCTTTGGTTGAAAGTTTGACTATTTTTTTTTTTTTTTTTTTGAAAATTCGACTTGGTAAAAAATTAATCTTTTTGGTTTGAAATATCCTTTTTATTGGTTAAAAATGCAACTTTTGAATTAAAAAATAACTTTTTTGTTGATCTTTCAGATTCTCCAGTCTAAAATTAACAATTTGACCAAAAATTCGTCTTTTGGCTTGAAATTTTAACAATTTAGATTACATTTTTTTGTTTTTGGGGAAAAACTCTTTATTTGTTGAAAATTTGCCTTCTTTGTAAGAAATTTCATAATTTTACTTCAAAATTCATTGACTTGTTTTAAAATTTGAATATTTGTTTGAAAAATTCTTTGTTGAAAATTCGTCTTAGTAAAAATTAATCTCTTTGGTCGAAAATTTGACTTTTTTTTGGAAATTCGTCTTGGTAAAAAATGAATCTTTTTGGTGTAAAATTACCCTTTTATTGGTTAAAAATGCAACTTTTAAATTAGAAATTAACGTTTTTGTTGATCATTCAGACTTTCCAGTCGAATGTTAACTATTTTACAGAAAATTCGTCTTTTGGCTTAAAATTTTAACAATGTAGATTACATTATTTTGTTTTTGGGGAAAAACTCTTTATTTGTTGAAAATTTGCCTTCTTTGTAAGAAATTTCATAATTTTACTTCAAAATTCATTGACTTGTTTTAAAATTTGAATATTTGTTTGAAAAATCATTTGTTAAAAATTCGTCTTGATAAAAAATTAATTGCTTTGGTTGGAAGTTTGACTATTTTTTTTTTTTTTTTTTTTTGAAAATTCGACTTGGTAAAAAATTAATCTTTTTGGTTTGAAATATCCTTTTCATTGGTTAAAAACGCAACTTTTTTGTTGAAAATTAATATTTTTGTTGATCATTCAGATTTTCCAGTCGAAAATTAACTATTTTAGAGAAAAATTGTCTTTGGGCTTGAAATTTTAAAAGTTTAGATCATATTTTTTTTTGACTGAAAATTTTTTATTTGTTGAAAATTCGCCTCCTTTATTAGAAATTTCATTATTTTAGTTTAAATTTCGCCGCTTTGTTTGAAAATTTGACTTCTTTTTTGAAAAATTATTTGTTGAAAATTCACCTTGGTAAAAAATTAATTGCTTTTGTTGAAAATTTGACTATTTATATATATTTTTTTGTTTCAAAATTTATTTTTAATGGAAACAGCTCTAATTAAAACAATCGAATGAGAAATCGATTTTACATTTCAAAAAATTGATTTGTAGTAAAAAAAGCTGTCCAGATTTAGCTGGTATTTTTAAATTTTTGTTTTTTGAACATTTGAAATTTTGAATTATTAGGGTTGGTCCAAAAATGCATTGGAATTTTTTTAAATTAATTTTTATGAGGACACACCAGAAATTTGTTCGAATCCAAACAAAAATAAATGAATTTTTTTGTTTTGAAAAAAAATGTATTTAAAAAAATGTATTAAAATGTAAATAACACGTATTATCCATAAGAAAAAAAGATGTTTTTGTCAATCTTTTTCAGAAACCTCAATATTATCTCAATAGAGTTGAAACTCAACATTTCTCTTCACAATTAGCCACAAACTACGAATAAAATATCCCTTTTAAAATAGCAACAAAAAGACGCGTTTGTTTCAAAAATATTCCACTTGCTGTCCAATTTTCAATAAAAGGAAAGTGATAATTCATCAATGTTAACAAGAGTGATTGTTTAAAAAATTTATTATTACTGATAATAATATGCTCTTAGAAAAATGCGACAAAACTGCAGTTAAAAAAATTTTACTTTTAGTCAAATTTTCAATTAAGATAAGTTGAGTAATTATTTATATTCAAGAAAATTAATCGCTTAAACAATTTATTATTATTATTAATATTAAATTTGAATAATGCTAGAAAGATGCCGTGTTTTCTGAAATCTCTGGCTTTTTATCAAATTTTCAATAAGAGTGAAGTAATAATCAATTCAAGTTAATAAAAATAATTGTTTAAACAATTTATTATCATTGTTAATAATATTCTCTTTGCTTAATTGGTAGAATTTTGCTGTTCTTTCTGAAGTTTTCAACTGTTTGTGTATTTTTCGTCAGGCGTGACTTAATAATTAATTGGATTTTGCCAAAATAATTGTTTAAACAAAGTACTTTTGTCTATAAGTATCTTCATCTATAGCAATGTCTTATAGTTGCGGTTTTTTCAGCAATTTGTATCTTTCTGTCCTTTTTCACTTAGTGACACAATAATGAATGAAAGTTAACAAAAAGTTGTTTAAACAATTTAAAAATATAAAATATAAATATAAAAAATAATAAGTCCAGTAATCATTAACACTTCTGTATCATACTTGAGGTTGGTTATCTCGACACCATTTGAAGCGGAATATATCATTTTTCATGACACTTGTTCCTGGCTAAACAAAAATTTCTGTCGGATCCAAAAATTTGGTTATTATATATTATGTAACGTGCTTATTCTTTGAATTCAAGGAATTCATGGAATTTAAGGAATTATTGAAATTCACAGAATTTACGGAATTTACGCAATTTATACAACGCCCAGAATTAACGGATTTCATAGAATTTGCGGAATTCATGGAATTTGCGGAGTTCATGGTATTTGCGGAATTCGCGGATGCACGATATTCAAGTGCTTCACAAGAATCAAAGCATTCATGGAATTCACGGAATTCACGGAATTCACGGAATTCACGGAATTCACGGAATTCGCGGATGCACGATATTCAAGGGCCTCACAACAATCAAAGCATTCATGGAATTCACAGAATTCACGAAATTAAAAGGTTTTATTGAATTCAAAGAATTTACGGAATTTGTAGAATTGACGGAATTGAAAGAATTCATAGAATTCACTGAATTCAAGGACTCCATAGAATTTACGGAATTCATATAATTCTTTAAATTAGAGAAATTTAAGAAAAACACGGAATTCATGGGCTCACGGAATTTATGGAATGTACGTTATTCATGTACTTCAAGGAATTAATCGAATTTACGGAATTCATGAAATTCACAGAATTTAGAAATTCATGAAATTCACAGAATTCAGGAATTCATGAAATTCACAGAATTCAGGAATTCATTAAATTCATTAAATTCACGGAATTTGCAGAATTTGCGGAATTTACGGAATGCATGGAATTCATGGACACCTACGATTTCCGTAAATTCCTTGAATTCCGTCAACTTCTTTTGATTCGGTGAATTACGTAAAAATAAATATTTTCGTGAATTCCATGAATTTTGTGAATCCTTTTGATTCCATAAATTCCTTAAATTCATTGAATTTGAGAAAATTTCATGAATTTCGTGAATTTCAAGAATTTCGTCAATTCCTTGAATTTCGTGAATTCCTTAAGTTCTATTAATTCCGTGAATACTGCGAATTACGTGATTAAAGGAAATTTAGTAAATTCCATGAAGTACGTGAATTTCATAAATTCAGTGAATTCCATTAGTTCCTTTAATTACATGAATTCTTTTAATTCTCTAAATTTCATGAATTCCTTGAATTCCCTGAATTTCTTCAATTTCTTAAATTCCCTGAATTCCTTAAACTCCTTCAATTCCTTGAATTTCCTGAATATCTTTAATTCCTTTAACTCTATGAATTTCATGATTTCAATAAGTTTGGTGAATTCTTTCAATTCCATGAACTGCGGAAATTTCTTAAATTCTATGAATACCGCGAATTTCGCAAATTCCGTGATTTTCACGAATTCCTTGAGTTTCGTGAATCTCGTTATTTCTGTGAATTCTGTGAATTTTATCAATTGCGTGCATTTCGCGAATTCTGTGAATTTAATGAATTCCGTAAATTTCTTGAATTCCATGAATTCCGCGAATTCCATAATTTAGTGAATTCCTTTATTTCCATAAATTCTGAAACTTCCATGTTTTCCATGAGTGAAAGTCCTTAAGCTTGTATTGTAGAAGTGTTGTAAAAGTTTTCTAGAATCCCAAACATTTTTAATAGTGTATTTTTGGCAAAACATTGAATAGTAAATTTTCCAGTTGAAAAAAATAATGAATTTTCAATTTTAAAAATAATAATAATTTTCAACCAAAAAGATTATTTTGTAACAAAAAAAATGGTTTTCCAACTAAAATGATGAATCATCAGCCAGAAATCATCAGAATTATCAACGTAAAAAAAAAGAAAGAACGCCAAAGAAGATGCAGTTTCTACCAAAAAAGATGATTTTTTAACCCAAATGAACAATTTTGAATGCGAAAGAATAACGTTATAACTAAATTGTAAAATTTTGAAAAAAATTAAATGAAATACAACTTTAGTTTATCGAAAATTCTCTCACTGTCAGATTTTCCCTGCGATGTTCTCTGACTTTCCCTGACTTTCCCTTACTTTCTTGTATTCCCTGACCTGTAACAACCCTATAAAAGGAATGAGTATAAATATTATTTTTTAACCATTAAATTATACGTATTACGGGAAAAGTAGATTGAAATTTTATTAGTTGAAAATGAAGGTAGTTAACATTCAATTTTTATGATCATGATTTACACTTGACAACATTGCCCTATTTGATCTGTTGACTTTTCCTGTCACACAAGATTCCATTAGTTACCGAATCCAGAAGCCCAAAACTAGAGGAATTAATTGCTAGTGTCATTCCAAGTAATATCGGTCGTCAGAAAGGCATAAACGACACTGATCGAGCTGGTACCGGTTCTATCATTCTCGACCTTTTCATACGAATGAAACCGGATTATCGAGTTATTCATATACCGATTACCGATTACCGTCCATCATATCATCCTTCATTCCCTTCCAATCCGCGTGCCTTCGTTTCTCAATAATCAATCAATATCAATTCTATTGTCGTCATATTCAGGACGATTTTCTTTTTTAATTAGACAGAACCATTTAGAAGAAGCAAACGTATTCATGAAAGTTGAATATGACAGGTCTTATGATATGATACATTGACTAGAAAATTATTATAAGGATAAGGACAGAAAATTAAAAAGACTAATTAAAGAAAACAGTGGTAAAATAAAAACGGAGATTAGAATTCTGAGATTAAAACTGTAATCAAGAAATTGCAGAATGGTAAGGCTGCTGCTGTCAATAGTATTACCGCTAAAATGTTTTTTTTAGATTAAATAAAACCATTTAGAAGAAGCAAGCATATCTGAAAAATTTGAATATGATAGGTCTTATGACGAGTGAAAAAAAAAACTAGAAAATTACCATAAGAATAAGAACAGAAAAGTAAAAAGACTAGTCAAATAAAGCAGGAGTAAAATCAGAACAGAGATTAGAATTCTGAGATTAAAACTGTAATTAGGAAATTGCAGAATGGTAAGGCTGCTCCTGTCAATGGTATTACCGCTCAAATGCTTAAGAGTGGTCACAAGTGTTTTTCTGTAAGAAGGAGCGAGTTGGTGAATATAAATGATTAGCATTTCTATTATAATAATATTCATGATGCTTTTTTTAAATTAAACAAAACCATTTAGAAGAAGCAGGCATATCGGAAAAGTGGAATATGACAGTTCTTGTGACGAAATTCGTGAAATTGTGGGTCCGGATGCAATAAGGGCACATAAAATTTTTTCGTGCGAAAACGAAGTCCCCTGGAGGCTTTAGAAAAAATTTTCGAATTTTAATTTT
>NC_046665.1:112289748-112312556 GCF_010883055.1 Belonocnema kinseyi | reverse complement strand
AAACATCATGTAAAATTAACAGATCAAATTAAACAATTAATTCAAGAACATTGTTTATCAATGCCACATCAAAAATCACATTATTCGCGAGAATCGACTGACATGCCAACTTTTCTACATTATACACAACACTTTTATATCAAATATAATACATTTTTATGTTCCTCTGTCTGGAATTACTTATTAAAAAATTGCAAAATAAACAGAAAATTATATTTCTCATGATTATTTTTATATTTGTTTCTTATTTTGCTCTAAATTGTATTCTAAGCTGCGCTGAAAAATGTATCATTTCAATAAATTTCATTACAATTCATAATATAAATAAAAATTAAATCTTACCAATTCTTATTTCCTTGTTTTTATAATTGTTTTTATTTTTGATCTTGTTTTTTAAGATTCAATAAAAACTACTGCCCATCTGCATAGGTTCTAATACAGGAACCCATACAGAATCCTATGTCCTCTTTCGTCTTTTTTTTTCCTTTTACAAAAATGTAATTTTTTATTTTTAATCTTATTTTTTACGATTGAAAGAAAGTCTACTCATCCTAGCGAAAAATGATTGATAATAAATTTATAGATCTTTTTAGGTGAACAACTTTTGTCTGTTAATTTTAGTTCATACGTTGTGTCGTTTGTTTTTTTAATTCAACATTTTTATTTTGAATGTTATTTTTTACGAATAAAGCAAAAACTACATGTCTTATCAAAAATCATAACTCTTTGTTGGATGAACAAGTTTTGTCTCATTTTATTTCGTAGCTTGTGTCGTTAGTTCAACAATTTTTTATTTTTTTTATTTTTAATGTTGTTTTTTACGACTAAAAACAAAAACTACGCGTCCTATCGGAAAGTGATTCATTATAAATTTGTAGTTCTTTCCAGAGCACGCAATTTTAGCTCTTTCCTTTTTTCGTATCTGGCATAGTTTGACCAAAAAACTGAATTTTTGGATTTTTCATTATTTTTGGTACCATCAAATTTGGAATTTTCAACTTTTCAACCAAATTAAAAAAGCTGTTATTATAGTCTTCAGGGCTTTTAAAAAGGAACGTTTTTCTTCTCTAGACTTTTTTCATATCGTACGTTGTTTGACTAAAAATGTTCATTTTAGTTTCTTTTTTTTATTTTGAAAATGATCTAACTCTGATAATTTTCTTTTTATAGAAAAAAGTCATGGGGATAAATTGTTTGAGTTTCTAAATACAATGAACAAACGTACATAGAATTTTGAAATCTTGAAAAAATGTGGTTTCAAACATTTTTGGTACGATCAAATTTTGAGTTTTCAACTTTTCGACCAAATTAAAAAAGTTTTTATGATAATTTTGTAGGGCTTTCAAAAATAAACATTTTTCCTTTTTCGATTTTTTTTCATGTCATGCGTTGTTTGACTTGAAATGTTCATTTTAGTTTTTTTTTGATTTTGAAAATGCTCTAACTCTGATAATTTTCTTTTTATAGAAAAAAGTCATCAGAATAAATTGTTTAAGTTTCCGAGTACTATGAATAACCGTCCATATAATTTAGAAATCTTGAAAAAATGTGGTTTCAGAAATTTTGAACACGTGCTCACTTTTTAATTTTGATCCAAAATAGCTGGTTTACAAACTTGTTCTTTCTTTTTAGGTTTTAAAAAAGTGTAGCAAAGCAAAATCCAATCTGATCAATTTTTCGAAAGTTATCGTGCCTACAGTATACAGACTACAGCCTACAAAATACAGACTACAGACTACAGACTACAGACTACAGACAGACAGACACAGAAAAACATTTCCGTAAAAATCGTTTTTTTCTGGCTCATTGGGTCTCGAAACGTGGAAATTTGATGAAAACCAACAAAGTGAAATTTTACATAAAACCAATACCTTCTCATTAGGATGAAAATGTAAAAATAGTCAAAGAAAGAAATGGTGAAATAAAAACGGATATTAGAACTCTGAGATTAGAACTATAATTAGGAAATTAAAGACAATAAGACTAATGGTGTCGATGGGGGCAGTATCCATTTCATCGCGGTGTACCTGCTCGTCTTACCCCCTCCACTCGACTTCTCCTCACGTCCCTGACTCAGCGAGATTGCTGCGCCGGGCTTTGTCAGGGGGCCCCTTTGTCCTAATGAATCAGAAAATGCCATACATAAGAATGTTATAGTTTTGCAATCAGCAAATCAAAAATATTATATTCGGAATCTATAATTTTTGCGATTACAACGATATGTAACTTGCAATTAAAATATTAAAATTAGACTAAGTTATGGAAGATATTAGTTTGTTTTGACCCTGACTATATAGCATTATGGAATTTTCCGTAGAATAGTTGAAAATGCATCAGTTTATTTGGTAGAAAATTCGCCTGTTTACAATTTAATATAATATACGGATTTTTATCCAACTGCACATATACATATAGACATACACAATCATTTTATAATATTAAAAATGATGATCGATTCTTGGGCAATCGAACAGAACTAGGGGTTGAAAAAAAAGGATTTTGAAAAATAAGGGCCACACTAGTGTATTACACACAAGGATAATTTATTAAAAGGAAATTAAACTTCACTTTTCACGGAATAGAATTAAAATAAATAAACTTATTATAGTAGATTATAATATGGAAAATATAAGAGCATTACTTCGACCGGATGAGTATTAAATTGTCAACAGGGGAATTTTTTACCAAATGAACTGATGTATTTTTAACTATTCTACGGAAAATTACATAATGCTATCTGGTCAGGGTCAAAACAAACTAATATCTGCCATACTTTAGTCTAATTTCAATATTTTAATTGAAAGTTACATATCGTTGGAATTGCAAAAAAAAACATAGATTCTGAATATATTTTTAATTTGCTGATTAAAACTATAACATTTTTATGTATGGCATTTTATGCCTCATTAGGACAAAGGGGCCCCCGCTGGAAAAGCCCGACATAGCAATGTCACTCAGTCAGGGACGTGAGGAGAAGTCGAGTGGAGAGGGTAAGATGAACAGGTATACTGTGATGATATGGAAATCGCCCGTCGATGGTATTACTGCAAGCTTAAGCGCGCCGATAGGGCGCGCTTCTTTTCAATTTCACGCTTCGCGCTCGATAATAAGTTACCTCGCGCTTTGTGCACGGATATTTATTATTTGCATTTGGAATGCTTGAATGAAACTTTATCAAAAATATCTCTTTTCGATCGCAGTATTATTATGCATCTACATATTTTAAATTTTCTACTTAATTAAGTATAGTTAAAGATTGAGTTTCTCAAAGCTCCGTAGACTTTGAAGGACACATTCTCACCGTGACACTTGCGCTGCGCGCTCGATTTTTGACGAACATTTGTAAATATATATTTTCTAAGCCAGCTTAAAATGAATAAAAACTATAATACTTTTTACATACATTTCTCTCTACCTCGCGTTTTTATGCTAAGAATAGAATTTTGGTTTTCATATTATTTTTTGTGGATAAAGCAAAATGTCCCAAAAGTCTTCTTTTAGAATTTTACATATATGGCGTCTTTTGGCGTAATATTGGAATTTTCGGTTTTCTGCATATTACTTACGATAAATAAAAACAAAAATACGAGTCCTATGGGAAAATGTTTAAGACATTTTGTAAGATTTTTCCAAAGCTTTTAAGACTTTTTAAAAATATTTTTTGATACTTTGCATGGTTTGGTTCAAAATGTGAATATTGTGATATCAAGTTTCGGACAATTCTGATACTTTTTTAATCACAAATGATGACAATGTAATAAATTATTATAAACTTGTATCTCTTTTTTGGGCGAATAACTTTTCTATCAATTTGTTTACGTACGTTTTGTCCTTTTTGCATAAATTTTCCATTTTTATTTTTAATGTGATTTATATGATTAAAGCCAAAACCACGTTTCCAATTAAATCGTGATTTATAACAAATTTGTAGCTCTTTTTCCGATGAACTATTTTTGTTAAATCATTTCTTTTCGTAACTTGTGTCGTTTTTTCACAAATTTGTTATTTATTTTTCATTTTCAATATTATTTTTCACGAGTTAATCAAAAAGTACGCGTCCCATCAACAAGTGATTATCGATGAATTTGTAGATCTTTTTTGGGATCACAATTTTTCTTAATTCATCTTTTTTGCATCCTGCATAGTTTGAACACAAAATGGAATTTTTGATTTGTCATTATTTTTTGTGCAATAAAAATTTGAATTTTCAATTTTTCAAGAAAATCCAAAATTTTGTTATGCTGATTTTATAGGGCTTTCCAAAAGATGTTTCTTCTCTTTACTTTTTTCATATCGTTTGTTTTTTGGCTTAAAATTTTTATTTTTGATAAATTTTTAAAATATTGCAAATGTTATAACTCTGAAAAGTTTCATTTTATCGAAAAAAGTCATTAAGAAAAATTATTCACCTTTTTTAGTACTATAAATATTCATACATATAATTTTCAAATTCAGAAAAAAACAAGTCTCAAAAACTTTAAACGTTCGCTCACGTTTTGAATTTATATCCAAAATGGCGAGTTAACTAACTCCTTTGACTTTTATCGCGTCAGGTTCAAGGTCATTGGAAGGTCAAATCGAGAGAAAACGGTTAAAAAATCCAAAAAAATACGTTATAGGTTTTTGGAGTCGCTAATTACGAACCTGGCATCCGTTGAACTCTATCGCTTCAGGTTCAAGGTCATTCGAAGGTCATTTGACGATCAAATCGAGAAAAACCGGTAAAAAATTTTAAAAAAATATGTTATAGGTTTTTGGGGTCGCTGATTACGAACCTGGTGTCCGCTGACCTTTATCTCGTCAGGTTCAAGGTCATGGGAATGACATTTTTTTTTCAGCGTTTTTTATCGACTTGACTTTCAAA
The DNA here is from genome assembly GCF_010883055.1 of Belonocnema kinseyi. Taxonomy (NCBI): domain Eukaryota; kingdom Metazoa; phylum Arthropoda; class Insecta; order Hymenoptera; family Cynipidae; genus Belonocnema; species Belonocnema kinseyi. Next base: position 112,307,692 of record NC_046665.1, on the reverse strand, counting down.
TGACCTTGAACCTGACGCGATAAAGGTCAGCGGACACCAGGTTCATAATCAGCGACCCCAAAAACCTATAACATATTTTTTTATCATTTTTTATCTTTTTTCTCGATTTGACCTTCAAATGACCTTCACATGACCTTGAACCTGAAGCGATAGAGTTCAACGGATGCCAGGTTCGTAATTAGCGACTCCAAAAACCTATAACGTATTTTTTTGGATTTTTTTACCGTTTTCTCTCGATTTGACCTTCCGATTACCTTGAACCTGACGCGATAAAAGTCAAAGGACGCCAGATTTGTATTCGGCGACCCCGAAAACCATAGTAAACCCGAGCTAACCTCAGAATACATGTTTAAGAGTGTCAAATCTCTCGAAAATACAGTATTTATTAATAATAGATGAAAAATTCACTTTGGAAAATTAATATAAGTTCTACAAAACTTGTAAAAGAAAATGTGATATTTGAAATTCACTATATTAAATTCAAGCAGGACCATAATGTCAAATATTAGAAATATTCGAATCATTTTTTCACATTTTAAAAGAGAGGATTCCGAAATTTGCTAAAGACTATACTAAAAAATATGAGTCACTCGAAAAAAATGTGACTGTCGAAAATACGAAAACGACAAGTTCGTAACCCATCGTGAAACCCCACCAACTCAGACTGCACAATTATAGCACATAAATACGCACAGTATCATTATTAGTATTTGTACACATAACAATGTAAAATACACAGTCGCTGATGTAACTAACTTAACCTTTACTTATATACATAGTACGCAAACATATACATATAACACACACATCGTATGCAAAGCACGCTAAGAGAAGGGGTTTGAAGATTCCTCATATACTAAATGGTGAGAATTTTTATAATTGTGAGAAACGACATGGTACTTAATAACTCGACTTAGAAACATTCAAAATTAGAAGTGAAAACAGGAAAATATTCTCTTTTAATAAGGTCAAAACTGGGATTGAATTAAATTCAAAAATATTTATAGGTTTTTCATTTTTTTTAAATCACCTCGTTCCCGCCTCACATTCGGCTTGGTAATACGAGTAACAGTGCTGGGTGAAAAATTGTAGGTTCTGTGAACTTTTAAATGAAGTATATTATTATACAATTACAAGGCCAACCATTTATAAGAAAAAAGAGCTATACATAAAATAATTCCTTATTTTTTTGCGAACACAAGTCGTCTTTGAAATCCTTGACATCTTTTAAACCTTTTGAAATCTTTGTCAATTCGTTGAAATCTCTTGAAGTACTTAAAATCTTTGTGAAATCTTGAAATTTCTCTGAATTCCTTTGAAATCGTTCTCAATTTTTGTGAAATATTTGGAATCCCTAAAATTTTTAAAATAACTGGAATGTTTGTAAAATTTTTATGACGTATTTGTGAATGCTTATTTTAAAATTTGTTTGTTGAACCTTTTGTGTTAGTTGGAAATCATTGAAACGTTTAAAATCCTCTCAAATTTGTTAGAACCTTATTTGATAGTTTAACGTCTTTTAAATATTTGAATTCTTTTGAAAACTTCACAATTTTTGGAAATGTTCGAAATTTTTGTGAAAATTTTGAAATCTGGTGTAAACGCCATTTTCAAATCTTGGAAATCCTTGCAATCTTTATGAAATGTTCGAAATGTTCGGGAAATTTTTGTGAAATCTTTTGAAATCTTTGTGAATTTTTTTATTCGTTGAAATCATCGAATTCTTTGAAATCTTAGCGAAATATTTTTAAAATCTTCTAAATGTTTTTTAGCCAATTTGGATAGTATTAAGGCGAACGCAAAGGCCCTGAAAATTCTATAAGATTAACATGGGGAAATTTTGGTTTTCGGAAAAATGGGTTTCACGTTTCTGGATATATTAAGAATTTGTTGTAGAGTCTCTAATCAATCATTTCCATGAAATTACTTTAAATTTTGATGCACCACCCCCCCCCCCCCCCCCCCCCCCCCCTAGTGGAGCCACAAAAATGCCCCAAAAAAATGAAATTGACATTTTTGCCCAAAATTTACACATAAATGCTCTGTTTTTTCCTTTTTTGCCATAAATTATTTTTTTTGTCAAGTGCAAAGGTTTTAAGTATTTTCAACTAATTAACAATTGTTTAAACAATTCATTTTTGTTTAAATAATTTTTTTGCACTTACTTATTGAAAGGTAGGTTTTTTATGTTTGATTGGACAATTGGTCATTTTTAGGAATAATGATCTTCGTTTCAAGTATTTAGTATTCGTTTCAATAATATATTATTATTTAATTGCAACTTTTTCTCAAAAAGAGGTATAAAACTTTAGTTTTTTTAAAACTTTAGTTAGCTTTGCTGCTTATTATTAAAATTCTACGTCATTTTGATACTAGTAACTTATTTTGTAATAAATTCTTATTTGTTTAAATGAATTTTGTTTGTTTAAACAATTTTTTTCGAAACTAAATGTTTGAAATTTCTATTTTTCTGCAATTATTGTGGTAATTTGTCACTGTAAAGAGCAAAATTTTTTATCTAAACCATTATCGTATTATTTAATAAATTTATTAAACATTAATGTAACATGTTATTAGAAATTGTGATTCAAAAATCTGATTTTGGTATCAATTCAATTGAGTATATCGCTCATTGTTAAATATTTAAACGCTAAGCAAATGCTTTAAATAACTAAGATTTGTTCATAAAATGTTTTAGATTGGTCATGAAAAGTTAATTTTTTTAATAAGACTTCATTCTATAAAAATTACATTCAATTTTGTCGTTCTGAAATCATTTTTATATTTTTTTCCTTTAAATCACCCTCGAAGACTCATTCTCAAAGGAATTAGAAATATTTTTATTTTTTGAACGTCACAGGAAATTAAAACACCAAATTTTACTCTCAACAATGAAAAATTATCACATTAGTTGCAAAAAAAACAGAAAATTCCAAAATTTATTCTCGAAAAAAATGGTTTAAACAAACAAAATTTATTTAAACAAATAGGAATTTATTAAAAAATAAGGTACTAGTATCTAAATGACGCAGATACTTAATAATAAGCAGAAAAACTAACTATTTTTTTTTAACTAGAATTTTATACTTATTTTTAAGAAAAAGTTACAATTAAATAATAATTAATTCTTTAAACAAATACTAAATGCTTGAAACAAAGATAATTATTCCTGAAAATTTCCAATCGTCCAATGAAACATAAAAAATCTACCTTTTAATAAGTAAGTGCAAAAAAAATATTCAAACCAAAATAAATTGTTTAAACAATTGTTAATGTGTAAATTTTGGGCAAAATGTCAATTTCATTTTTTTCGGACTTTTTGGTGGCTCCACAAGGGGGGGGGGGGGGCATCAAAATTTTAAGTAATTTAATGGAAATGATTGATTAAAGACACCTTAACAAATTCTTAATATCTCCCGCAAGCTAAGTTTATATCCAGAAACTTGAATCTCATTGTTCCGAAAACCAAAATTTCTCCATGTTAATCTTATGGGATTTTCAGGGCCTTTGCGGCACGTCTTAATGTTAACCGATTTGGCTCAAACTTGGAGGGAATTTTTTTTCTGGCAACCTCACAAAATGGGGGGAGGGGTGGCATGCCCTCAAATCCAAAAAAATTTCAAAAGGTATGATTTTGGACCACCCTATTGTACACGCATCTTTTAATCGTCCAAATCCATAAAATCTTTGTAAAACGTTCATAAATCTCTGTAAAACGTTCAGAAATCCTTTTAAATATTTTTAAATCTTTAAAATATATTGAAACCTTCTAGAATATTTAGCAATGCTTTGTAATCCGATGCTCAATACCTGATAGGTAAAATCCTTGAAATTTTCAACTAATAATTTTTATAATTTTTAAGTTGAATATCACAAAAAATGTATACTTTAGCCAATTAATACCACTCTTGCCTTAAAAACAAAACTAATCTACGGGTTTTCATTTTAAATGTCTGCTTTGTTAAATTTCGGAACTTAAGATCTTTTACATTTATAAACTGAATTAGAGTTTAATTTTGCAGGCAGCAGATTTAAAATTTTCATATTTCTAATTTTAGTCACTTCGAAAGGAATGAAAAGTTTAAAATGTACCGTCTCTTCAATGAAATTAAAAAAAAATTTATTAATTAATTGAAAAACGTACAAATTTGGGAAGCCTAAAAAAAAAAGTTTGTAAGTAGAAAAAAGTAGAAATTTGAAATAGAATATATTAAAACTATCTGTATTTAAAAATTAATTTCATATAATTTATTAAGTTGTTTCTAAAATGTACTAGTTTTTTACTTTCAAAGGCTCGAATTTTACGAGCACTCAATTATCAAATTCATTAATAAAACAAACAATAAAATTATCCATTTAAAAATATTAATACTTTTCAAAGGATTTTTTCAAAAATCTAGGTTTTTCGGAAACTAATTTCGCTTTTCATGTAGACATGTCTTTAGCCGTGTTTCCCTATATTTAACGTTACTTCGAACCACGAGATTATTTCATATGGCTAAAGGTTGTGGAACAACCATTCATTCCCGATATGAAAGCTTCGGAAAACTTCGATTTAATTATATATATTATTAATATAATTTCAACTAAAACAATTAGTTTTCTACAAAAAAATTTTTTTTTAATAAAATACATAAATTTAAAAAAAAGTTTAAATTGTTTTTAACAAAATAGTTCGATTTTTTAATGATTAGTTAAATTTTCATCAAAAAGCTGAATTCTATATTATAAAGAGGCATTTTTATTAAAGTAGATGAATAACTTTACACACACAAAATTTATTTTTCTCCAACTCTAATTCACTGTACAAAAAGCTAATGTTTAATCATAGTTAAATTTTTGACAAACAACATTAATTTTCTTGTAGTTAAAACAAAACGAAATTTTAAACAAAAAAATTTCTACAAAATAGTTAAATATTCAGAAAACATTTTTTTTCAACTAAACTCATGAATCATTAATCAAGAAAAAAAAATAAATTTTCAACAATGTAGTTTCACTTTTAACCAGAAAAGATGAAAAGAATTGTGAAAATTCTTTCAACTTGCTTTAAATTATTTAAATTATTTAAAATTCCTTAGAATGTTTTAAAACTTCCTAAAATATTTTAAATCCTTGAAAATCTCTTGAAATTTTCTTGCAATTTTAAAAATACCCTAAAATATTTCAAATCCTTTAAAATCTTATACCAAATTATTGAAATCAATGGAAAATTCTTTGGAATCTTTAAAAACATTTTAAAGATATATCATAACTCTGCTAACATTTTTGAAATTTATTGAAATTCCTTTAAATTATAGAGATGGATTGAAAATTCATTGAAATCATGTTAAACATCCTTAAATATTTAAAATCCTTTAAAATCTTTTGAAATCTGTTGAAAATTTTCAAAGCTCTTAAAAATTCCTTCAAATTTTGAAAATACCCTAAAATATTTCAAATCTTTTTAAATCTCATATTACGTTATTGAAATCAATTAAAATTTCCTTGGAATCTATTAAACTATACTCAAATATATCAAATCTTCCAAATCGTATATTAAATCACCGTAATAAATTGGAAATTCCTTGGAACATTTTGAAATATTCTTAAATATTGCAGTTCCTTCAAAATATTTTGAGACACCTTGAAGTTTTTTAAACAGATTTTTAAAGTTCTTTGGAATTTTTTGAAATAACCCTTCTAACATTTTTTTAATTTTTTGAAATTTCTTTAAATTATAAAAATAAATTGAAAATTCCTTCACATCTTTTAAAACATCCTTAAATATTTCAAATCCTTAAAAATCTTTAGAAATTTCTTGACATTTTTTAAAGCTTCTCAAAAATCCTTAAAATTTTAAAAATACCCTGAAGAAAATAATTATGAGGATAAGAACAAAAAATAAAAATACTATTTAATGAAAGCAGGGGTAAAATCGAAATGGAGATTAGAACTGTAGGATTAGAAACATATTTTTCTGTAAGGATGCGCAAGTTAATGAATATTAATTATTAACAGTTCTGTTGTAATTTTATTCAGGATGCTTTTCTTAAAAATAAACAAAACCATTTAGAAGAAGCAAGCAAATCTTAAAAAGTTGAATATGACAGGTCATATGACGAGAGAAAAATAAACGAAAAAATGCCTATAACCCGTATAGGAATCCAATCAGGGATCCGTCCGGGTCCCATCCGGATAGCCCCGCTTTAAGCCGGGCGCTGGTCGGGGAATCCGGCCGGGATCCGGCTAAAAACGTCACGGTAAACTGTTCGGATTCCGGATCCAATACCGGCCAGGATCCGGTCGGGTAATCCGGCCAAAAAAGCGGTTAAGAAATGTTGCTTCAGGCGAGAGATTGGTAACTTGTTTTGTCTTTTAAGGCTCATCGTAAAGATTACGGTGAACTTTAAAAGTCAAATCAAGTGAACCAATTCTGGCAAGAAAATTGGAGTAGAATTTTATTCCCTGATGATAGAATCTCATAGCAATTTAGAAGCCACGTGGTGATTTAAGGTTAGGAAGTAAGAAAGTAAAAACTGTATACACAAGACTATATTTTAATTAAAAATAATAATTATTCGCGCACTAAGTGGGGGATTCAAACTAATTACTGAAATAAGGTTGATTTTAACTACGAGTCTCGATTTTATTTGCGAACTTCGAAGAGACCACGCGACATGAGTGCAAGGAGCATTATTGTTCCAGGGGCGAAGCTGAAAGTTACAGAGTGTCTATGCAGACGACAGCCACAGCAGGCGCTATAAATGGCGGTAAATTTGAAATTGTACAGACTAAACATTTTCTGAATATAGAGAAGTATATAAAAATTGTATCATTTCTGTTGTTGCACATAGCAGAATCGATAACAGTTTAATTTAAAATGTTAAATTATTAGAAAAAATTTAATGCTTTTTTTCTAATTGAAAAAAGCTCATTTTTGTTTCACTGATCTAATAAATCTTTAAATTATCATTTTCAAATTATAATTCATCTAGCATCCATAATTACGTCTTTGATAATATCACGGCTCTTAAAAAAATGTGTAATTTCTACAAAAACATTAACCTGACCAGTGCCTAGCTGGCTCCCGACCATGGGATATAACCAGGGTTGGCCCGACCGGCTCCCGCCCGGTTCCTGTCCATGAAACCCAGCCAGGGGTAGCTCGGCCTGGATCCGACCAGAAACCTTGTTGTATTAGAGCCAACCGGGGAAATTTCTACACGGGAAGGATAAGAACAAACAAATTAAAGGACTTGTTAAAGAAAACAGTAGTAAAATAAAAACTGAGATTAGAACTTTAAGATTATAAATCTAATTAGAAAATTGGAAACAATAAGGCTGGTGATATCGATGGTATTAGCGCTGAAATGCTCAATAGCGGTAACAAGTATTTTTCGGTAAGTATGAACCAGTTGATGAATATAAATTATTAACAATTCTATCGTAGTTATATTCAGGATGTTTTTTTTATTTTTTTTTTATTAAACAAAACCATATAGAAGTAGCACGGGTATCTGAAGAAGTTGAATATAACAGGTCTTCTGACAAGATGAATAGACTAGAAAATGCTTATAAGGACAAGAACAGAAAATGTAAAGGAAGCAATGGCAAAATAAAAACCTCATATGTCGAAGAATGTAAAAAATTAAAAAGATCAGTGAAAGTTTTCAATAACGCCAGCAAAGATTAAGAAACATTTTTCAGTTAGCATACTATATTCTAAGAGGTATATATTATTTTTATTTTATATTGAATGAGGTTGGGAATTATTCAAAATATTAGTTGGTTATACTCTTTTGTAAACTTCATATATCGAATTATAATCCAAAAAAGCTATAAATATTACTGAAATCTTTTTAATGATTACGGAAGAAATTAAGAAACATTTTTTTAGTACGCGTATATTTTCTAAACGTGTATAGTTTTACTGGATACTAAATTTGACCAGAAAGCTGCATATAAAACTGCGATTGAGCAATTTTAAAAATGATTAAAATGACGTCCTCGACAAAGATTAGGAAGTAAAAAAAAAGTTTATAAATTTTTAACAGATTAGACGCCGCAGGAGATTAAGGAACATTTTTTAGTACACACACATTTTTTTGAAGTATATACAGAGTTTTATTGTATACTTAATTTTGATAGAAAAATTAACAGAACTCGGAAGCAGTAATTTAAAAAATTGATATTTAACCCACCACTTTGCTAGAGATTAGGGATTGTTTAAACTTTTTTTCTTTTTTTCATACCTCGGATGTCAGAGAATGTAAAAATAATTAAAAAATCAGTGAAATTTTCCAAAAACACAAAATAAATATTAGGAAACATTTTTTATCAAGAATACAATTCTTATAGAGGTAAATCATTTTTTTGTATACTTAGTCTACACCACTTTTAAATTACCATGATTTGAAATTATTGGTCAATTAATAATTGGATATGTAATGCAATTTTATTGATTGCAAGTGAAAATTCATTACTCAGCTAACCCATTTTTAAACTACTCTTAAAAGTTATGAAAAATTATACTGCATATATGCAGTATCAAAATGCATGCTGTTAGTTATACTTACTTTATAAAGTTGGAAAGATACTTAGGGTATTTTCTTGAAATAAAAAAAGAAATTCCAAAGGGTTAATGCAAGATTCCCTTTTTAGTAATTGAATATTATGGATAATGACTTATTTATAAATGTGAGCATACAGAATAAATTTATCGACCAATTACTGAAGACGAATATTTTTTTGCATATGAATCAGTGCCCTCAATTTTGGGAACTTTTTGAACTGCACGTGCATCGCGCCAGCAACAAGATTTGTTGCATTTAGCGCGCGCATTTTAAATTATATAATTATTCAAATGCGTTATTTATAATAAATAATGATTGGGAAATGCTTCAAAAGAAATTAATTAATCCTAAAATAGAATTTTTGAGTGACAGATGAAAAAATAGTGTGATTTTATTGCAAGAAACTTTTTTAATTTTGACTTCAGAAAAAACAAAATTTTCAATTTATTTTCAGTAACCTTATTGATTTTCTCTTAAGTCAAATAGTTGTGAATAAAAAAAAAATTAGAAACTCGACAGAGACAAGATTAATCATTGAGCTGAAAGAACTACTTTCTTTCTCTGAACTCGGAATTTACAATGTCTTTTTAATTAAAATCGAATTAAATTTTTATCTGTCACTTCAAAATCTTATTTTAGGATTAAGAAATTACTGTTAATGCATTTCCTAAGCATTATTTATTATAAATATCACATTTGAATATCGACATTATTCAAAATCATCCCGCCAACAGTAACCAATCGTGTTGCTGGCGCAACGCAAGCGCAGTTCAAAATGTTCCCCAGATTGGGAGCACTGATGTAAATAAGCCTTTATATTTACAAGTGTTTTACCTAACCTGCAAATGATATTTATCAATTCATTTCATCTATTTTAGTTGCAGTAATAAATATTATAAGTTAATTATGTTCATTAAGATGTGTCCATCAGAGTTCGATGGCATGTGTGCTTTAAGGTAAATATTGTGTTATTAATTAAAAATAATATCCAAGTGAGTAAAGCGAAAAATAGGTTCTTTAGGAATAGGCTCAATTACATTTGATATCCTTTCGAACTCCAAGTAGTATCATTTAGAGCTCATTTATCGTTTGGGTTCTTTTTCAGCAAGTGAGGTTCATTTTTGTTGCAGCTCCTTTGGAACCAAAAATGGGTTCCAATGGAAACTTCAGTTTTTTCTGTACTTGGATGTCGAAGAATGGTGAAAAAAATAGTGCAATTTTTTAATAACACCCGAAATTATTAAGAAACATTGTTTAGTAAGCACAGAATTATTAAAGGTATATAGTTTTTATTGCACACGGATTACTGAATTAGATTTTTAAAAATTATAAAACCTATTAAATTATTACTTTGTTAACCTTGTGTATTGAATAATGTAAAAATATTTCTGTAACATTTTTAATAAAGCCCGAATAGAATAAGAAACATTTTTGTACGCCTACATTTTTAGACGTGTATGGTTTTACTGCATACTAAATTTTATCTGAAAGATGCATATAGGACTAAAGTATATCAATTTGAAAAAAAAATTTATATTGACATCCCCGTCTGAGGCTGAGAAATATCTTTGTATGCATACACTTTTTAAAGGCATATAATTTTATTCTATAATAAATGTTGACTCAAAGAAAACAGAATTAAGTTCGGATGTAGAAGAAAATAATGAAAGTTCCCAATAACTTCGGAAAAGATTAAGAACCATTTTTTTGTAAAAATACAATTCTGAGAGGTGCATAGTTTTATTGTATAGTGAATGAAATTTGCAATTTTTTTAATATACAAGTTGGTGAATTTATTATTCTTTTAAAACACCGTTTATCGTATAATATGAAAATATAGAACTATTACTGATACTTATACATAATTCCGGAAGAGATTAAGAATCACTTTTTTAATCTGTCTGTGTGTGATTAATTCCTGATGATTTGAAACAGAGAATATTTATCCGTGTATATACATGCATACATACGTACACATATACAAATTATATGTATGTATGTGTGTATATATGTATGTGTGTACTTACGTATGTATATATGTATGCATGCATATACACGGATAAATAGTCTCTATTTTAAATAGCCAAGAATTAAGCACACATGGCTAATGCGAATATCTTAAAATTGAAAGTGACAAACGACCAGTCACCAATGGAATTAAAAACAATTTGTACCTGCTGAATATTCATGAGCGATACTTACAATAATCGTATGCACTACACTCGTTTACAATGGTATATATAATGCGGAATCAGAGAAAATAACATTGATTCATAGGAATCATTTTATGACGCAACATTCCATCTGACAGTAGTCAAGAAACCGATTTCTTAATTTTTTTACTCATAAATGTATAATTCTCTAGAGATAAGTCATTATTTATTTATCCAAAGGATAAATTATCACATTTTTTAAATGAAATTTTTTCTGAAAAAAGGTCTTCTCCTTCGCTCCGCTGGGAATCGGAAGTTCGGTTGTACGATTCCCAGCGGAGCGAAGGAGATGATCTTTTTCGGAAAAAAATTTAATTAAAAAAATGTTTCGGCAACCGGAAATGTTGTGCTTCAATTTCCTATGGAGCGAAGGAAAAGATATTTTTTCAGATTAAATTTAATTTTAAAAGTGTTTAATTCATAGCTTCATCCAATCAAAATTCAAATTTAGTATATGAAAAATATTTTTTTTACAGATTAAAAATAAGAGTTTATACTCCCTTCTTTAAATAGAGTGAAAGTTTCATTTATTCAGTTTAAATAGAAAAAATTAATATTTTAATAACAATCAGTTTTTCTTGCATTAAGGCCATGTAACAAGTGGGTCACGTGACCAGATTCCTACCATACCGATACTTTTTTTTATTTCTTAACTTATTTTCACACGAAGCGCTACATCGAATTGAAAATTAATGATAATAAATAAGAAACACTAAGGAGGGTCGGCCTGGTGCTAAATTTGAATAATTATAAAAAAAGCAACAACAAAAATGATTTTTGAAAAACTTTTTTCATATTTATACATGTTTAGGACCAGACTCTCCTTTCTTAGTCCTTCTTATTTATTATCTCGAATTTTCAACTCGCTGTGTCTCTTCGTGTAAAAATAAGTTTGAAAATCAAAAAAGTGTCGGTGAGGTAGAAATCTGGTCACGTGACTCACTCATTACATGGCCGTTAGTTCTGAATTTAAAAAACATAGCATTAATGTTTACTGAAAATAAATTTCAAAATAAATGTTTTCAAAAGTTTTCTATTTTCTAAAAGCGAAAACTAAAAAAACAACATATTTTCAAATTAAAAACCTGTTATTTTTGAGAAAAATCGTCTTTTTTCTTATCGAATTCAACTGTTTTTGATTAAAGGTTTCTTCTATTCGCTTTAAAATTTGTGTCTTATTTTTTTTAACTTGCCCGTTTCTGGTTGAAAATTCGCCTCTTTTATTTAAAAAATGAACCATTTGAATAAAAATTTATTTCTTTGATTGAAAAAAACTCCTCTTTTGGTTAAAAATTATTCTTTATGCTTAATAATTAATATTTTTGGTTGAATATTTAACTAATTGTTTAAAAAAAAGTTTTGCTTTTCTTGAAAATTGATCTTTTTTATTGAAAATTTAACTGTGTGCTTGAAAGTTGACTTTTTTTAGAATATTATTCTGCAAATTAGTTTATTTTGCTTACAAATGAAACTAGTTTCTTAAAAATATTTTTCTTTTTGTTAAAATTTAATTTTCCAGTTGTTTTTGAACATTCCTTATTTTTGGTTACAAATTAAACTATTTGATTGAAAAAGTGTTGTTTCCTTTGTCGTTGAAAAGTAATTTTTGAACTTGAAAATTAAGTATTTCATTCAAAATTCCTCTTCTTTGTTTAAATTCAACGGTTTTTGATTTAATATTAAAATATTTTTTAGCTGGAATATCAACTATTAAATTTTTCGTTGAAAATTAATCTTTTTTGGTTCAAGATTCTACTACTTTGTTAAAAAGTAATTTTTTAGTTGAAGATTCATTCCTTCAGTTGAAAATTAATCTTTATGGCTCAAAATAAAACTATTCTATTGAAAAAATCGGTTTTTTTGTAGATAATTAATTTTTTAACAAATGATAGAACTATTTTATTTTCGGTTCAAAATGTTTTCTTTCTTGGTCAAAAATTTAACAATTTTGTTGAAAATTCGTATTCATTAGGTGGAAAATTTACCCTTTTCAGTTAGATGTTCAAATATTTAGTTATGAATTGAATTATTTACCTTAAAGTTTGACTTTATGTATTTCTTTTGTTTGTGGTTGATAATGAATCGTTTATCAGAAAATTTAACTATTCTGTTTTAGATTCAAAATATCTACATTTTTTGTTTAAAAATACTATCTGATGCAAATTTATTTATTTTTTCTTTGAAAATTGTACTAATCAGTTGAAATTCCATATATTTTGTCAAAAGTTTTTCTTTTTTGGTGTAAAATTATGCTTGCTTTAAAAATCATTTTGTTTTTATTGAAAACTCAACTATGTGGTTAAAAATTAATCTGTTTTGGTTGAGAATTGAACTATTTTGTTCAACATTTTTTTTCGAAATTCGTTGATACTCAGATTTAAAAGATTAAAAGAAATAAGAATTAGGGAGAAATGCAAAAACCGAGCGCGGAGTACAAGAGACATGAGTCGCGCGCCGTAACCTCTTTTAACAAAAAAGAATTCACATTCACAATGGGGGATGTTTTTAGTTTTAATTTTAAAAGCTTTGCGCAAGAATGTGCGCAAATATAAAGAACGAGCGCGTAGCGCGAGGCAAATGCATAATCGAGCGCAAAGCGCGAGAACCAACAGTCGCGCGCCTTAGGCGTAGCGGGCAGATTTTTTTTATTTGAAATGCAACCTATGTATGGAGAATCGTCCATATAAGTACCTATATTCTCACCTCTTGAAGTCCTGATATATTCATTATAAGACGCAACTGATCTGGAGTGAAAGCGACATCACATCATCCGCATGTGGTTACATAGTTGAACATGCCGCAACGAAGTGATAATTATAAACATCTACCTCAGGCGATTCACGCATTTTCCTTCAGGCATATTTTATATATATATATATATATATATATATACATATACATATGCATATATATTTATATTTATGTTTATATCCCACGTACCACATATAATGAAACCGAAAATCGTAGCCTACGATGGATCGATTATCGATCAACTTTCTCACGATCTAACACTGATCGAGAGCGATAACAGTCCATCTGATCACAAGGCAACCTTTCCTTGCAAAAAACATTTCAATTCGCAAGAATGATTGAAGCAAAAATTCTCTAGATTTATATCGAATAGTGACAGTGAGAAAAATTTCCATATGCATACGAATTTCCCATAGAACAAGTCTCAAAACAAAATTCCGTAATTTTTATAGTAAATTTACTAAATTTTTATTGACATTCAGAAAAGGCATTTTGAAATTAATTTTTTTTTTTAAATTCCCTAAAATTCTTAAAGTTGTCGTGACTGAAAGAGGTGTGCAGTTAGCAACTGCGCACTCCTCACTTCTAGGATGCGTTTAAAGCGGACGAAGGATCGTGGTTGAGGTCATGGGCGTCAATGCACTGCAAAAGGTTGTTTGGAATTATAACGTAACGGCAAACATATTTTTTTCGATATGGAATGATCTCAAACGTGAAAAGGACTCGAAATTTGCACGAAAAGAAGAAATTGAAAAAAGTGTTGAAATTGCGAGTAAAGGTTACGACTTGGAAGCTCGGTTAAATAATTAATCCAGTTTTCAAATTAATAGTTAGTCCGTTGCTTACTTCAAATGACGCCTTCTTGTCTAGATGTGTTATTTCTGTATCTTTGAGTTTTTTTGTTCAATTATTTTAATATAAATTTCCTGCCAAAAATTAAAAAATTATCGGCCAAGAATTCATCAAGATGAATTTTCAAGAATATAATTGAATTCTCAACCAAAAAGAAAATTTTTTAAATAAACTGTTAACTTTTCGAACCAGAAGGATACTTTTTAACAAATTTGTTTGATTTTCCACTAAGTGGAGTAAGTATTCGAAAAAGACGGATTTTCAACAAAATAAATGAATTTTTGACAAAGTCCTTGAACTTTAATCAAATAGTCGAATTTTCAAACAAAAAGATTGATTTTCTTCCAAGAAAGACAGATTTTAAACGAAACACATGAGATTTGAATAAAATACATCAATTTTCAATGAAGACAAATTTTCCAAGAATGAAATAGTTAAAAATAATTGTTATTTAAAAAAATTAAAGAATTTTCAACAAAATAGTTAAATTTTCAACAAAACCATTTTCAACTTGCATCAATAATCTCCAACAAGAAAAGCGAATTTTAAAAAAATAGTTCAAGTTTCAACTAACCAGTTTAATTTCAAACTAAAAAACATAATTTTTTAAACTAAATATGGGATAATTCAATTTTTAATTAGAAAAAATTAAGTTTCCAAAAATGAAATAGTTAAATTTCCAGTTGAAAAAATCAATTTTTGACCAGTTTTTATCAAATACGTTAAATTTTGTACCAAATACTTGAACTTTCAAACGTAAAAGAAGAATTTACAGCAAAATAGTTTAATTTTTAACCAAATATTCGATTTTTCAACATATAAAGTTCATTTTTCAACTAATAGCTTTAATTTTTAAACAAAAGAAAATGTAACTTCAACCAAAGAAGAGGTTATTTTAAACCAAATAGTTGATTTTTCAAGACGAGAAGACGATTTTAGGACAGTTAAATTTTCAATACAAAAGCTTTAAAAAATGTCAAGGAATTTTTAACGATTTCAAAGAATTTTAAATAAATTTTGAAGAATTTCAATGGATTTTAAAGGATTTAAAATATTTTAGGGTATTAAAAAATTCCAAGGAATTTTCAAAAGCTTTAGAAAATTTCAGGGGATTTCAAATGATTTTAAATATATTAGGAAATTTTTAAAATTCCAATAACCTTTTCAGTGATTTCGATCATTTCAAGGGATTTAGAAGAATTTTTAATATTTTAGGGTATTTAAAAAAATTCCAAGACATTTTCAAGATATTAAAAATATTACAGGGATTTTAAAAGATTTTAAAGGATTTGAAGTACTTTAGGGTATTTTCAAATATTACCAGACATTTTCAGAAGATCAAAAAAATACGAAGGTATTTTTGATATTTTAATGGATTTAATTCTTCTGAATTCACTTCAATTCTTCTAAATTCACTTGAATTCTTTTAGGAGCACTTAATTCTAATTAATTGAATGGCTTTTTTAGTTTCTTTTTCAGTTTTTGTTTAATTTATCTTGAAATTTTTTTATACCTCACTCGGCATTCTAAAATATTTCTTTAAATTCTTTTAAATTCTCGTGAATTTTTTTAATCCCGTTTAAAATGTAGTGAGTACAATAAATTTATCATATTTTGTAATTTTTTCGAATTAACTTATATGTTTTGAGTTTACCTTAAATTTCTATCAATTTTATCGAATTCTTCCCATTTTCAATTTGAATTCTTTTTAAATCATAAACTTATCCTGAATTTGTTCAAATTCAATCAGAATTTTTTTTAGATTTCATCAAATTCCTTTTAATCCTTCTGAATTCAGAAGAATATTAGTCACATTATTTTTTGCGGCCGCTCTGGTAATTAACCAATTTTTAAATTAATCATTTAAAAATCGAGGAGCACTTAAGACGGATTTAAATTGTACAAAATTAATCTGTTTTAGAATGTGGCGATTTATACACCTACTTCATAAGGAATTGAAATAGTGAAAATTGATTATTGCACTTCCGAGATCAAGGCTGAATGTTCGCCTCGCCTCGTTAAATAATTTGATCGATCATTTTTTATTTTGAGAATAAATTACAGTTTACGGTAGAGTAATGATCCATAAGAATCTTTTTTTCAATATTTATTATATGAAAGTGAATTTCAGATAAGTAGATGTAAATCATTTTTAACAATTTATAAATCTACTCAAGAAAATGTTAAAAATTGACACCTTTAAAAATACTTTTCATAAATGTTTAAAAAATTTTATTTTCTCAAGCGAAGTGGTTACATCTTCTATTAAAAAAGAGAAATGTTCACTAAAAAACGAACTCTCAAAAAAGTAGTTAAATTTTTAACCCAAGAGATGAATTTTTCTCAGAAATTATGTATTAACAACCAAACAATTAACTTTTTAAAAAAAGTTCAACTTTCACCCAATTAGTTAAATTTTATACAAAAATAAATAGATTTTTAAATAAGAATAATAATTTTTTACAGCAACAAATGAATTTTCAAAAAAACAATTGAATTTTGAACTAAAAATAAGAGTTTTTCAAAAATCGCTACATTGTTCACCAAATAATTATATTTTTTACAAAGAATATGAATTTTTAAATTAAATACTTAACTATAGAAGATAAATTTTCAAACAAATAGTTGCATTGAGAAACATATATTTTTCAACTAAAAATGAGGTACTTAGATTTTCAATTTGAAAAAATAAATTTTCCCCAAAATAAAATAAAAAATTCTCAACAAAATAGTTCAAGTTTCATCTAAAAAGAATGAATTTACACTTAGAAATGTAATAGTTAAATTCTCAGTTTAAAAAATTAATCGTTAAAAAAAATTTCAAACAAAAAGATTAATTTTCTACTAAAAAGGCCAAACAAAACAAATTGTTAACATATTACATGATTTTTCAACAAAATAATTGAAGTTTCGACTAAGTGCGATTAATTCACAATCCAAAATAAAATAGTTAAATTTTGAGTTCGAAAATTAATTTTAAACAACAAACGGTGAATTGTCAATAACAACAAAAAACTAATTTTGAACAATTAATGATGAAATTAAAGAAATTCATTAAATTAATGGTGCAAAGAAATTAATGATGCACCAAAATGGTTTAATTTTCAATAAAAAAATACGATTTTTTAAGCAAAAAATGACTTATTATACAAATGGTTGAATTGCCTACAAAGTAGACCAATTTTTTAGGCACACAATTCAAGTTTCAACCAAAATCATAAACTTAAAAAAAAAATTTTACCGAATTAAGAATAATTTTAAAAAAATTCATGAATTTGTAACTAAAAAACATCAATTTTTCACAAAAAATGTTAAAGTTACATTTTCGGCTTAAAGAATTAATTTTCAACAAGAAACGATTTTCTAACCAAAAATATCAGCTTTAAACAAAATTAATTTTCTACCAAATAAGACGAATTTTTTTTTTAAATTCATAAATTTTCAACAAAAAAGAACATGACATTCCAAAATAGAATAGTTAAAGGGGGAGGGTCGGTAAGGCCGGTTTTTGGCCTAATTTATTTTTGGACCAAAAAATCTGAAAAAATCATGGTAGTATCTTATAAGTATCCC